>NC_056580.1:19558230-19735730 GCF_018340385.1 Cyprinus carpio | reverse complement strand
GTATGGTTCCTCATATCTGAAGAGGACAAAAAGACTGAGACCAGGTAACTGAAAATACCTTCCTTCATCTATTTTTGATTGTTTAGTGAGTTTTTGTCTAAATGACTGCAATTATCAAGTGTTATTCTTTCTTTGATCTTAATCTCCTGATAAAATGGAACGTAAACGTGATTATTTTCCCCCTCTTTTCTCATCGAAAAATTAAAGACTATAAAAAACAATTAAATCAAAGTTTAAATGAATAACATTTTCAGACATTTAATTGCATTCATTTTTACAGTAGTATTTACATAATCTGTTTTTTAATTTTTTTTTTTCATTCTTGTTGCAGCCCTAGAAAATAGTGTATAGTAACGATTGCTTGTTGATTGTGTAGCATAGAGTACTGGTTTCGCTGTATGGACCTGGATGGAGATGGAGTTCTTTCCATGTATGAGCTGCAGTACTTCTACCAGGAGCAGTGTCAGAAACTTGAGGCCATGGCCGTTGAACCCCTGCCTTTCGAGGATTGCCTGTGCCAAATGTTAGATATGGTTAAGCCAGAAATCCCAGGTATTATTTGAAATGATGAATTGATTAATGTGTTGTATTGAATTTCCTAGGTATTTTAGAGTTTGACTACTTCAGAATGATGGCAGATGAGCATGCACACACATCCTCCTAGCAAAAGTGAGCAAAAAGTAAAAATCACTTGTAATGTGTTTACTTTCTGTCAGGAATGATCACTCTCAGGGACTTGAAGAGATGTAAACTTTCCCATATTTTCTTTGACACGTTCTTCAACATTGAGAAGTACCTAGACCATGAACAGAGGGATCCCTTACTGGCTGCACGGGTAAAGAATAACAGATTGATATCATTTTATGGCTGTTTTGGTCATTTGGATGATGTAATAAAACTGGTGTTCTGCTTATGCAATTTTATAGGATGCTGAGACAGTGGGACAGGAGATTTCTGACTGGGAGAGATATGCTGCAGAGGAGTATGATAACTTGGTAGCTGAGGAAGCTGCAAACGAGCAGAACAACGATGGGTAAGACTGCATGCTCACAGACCACAATATTATCACTGTACAGCATCATAGATGATCTAACAACACTAAACTTCAGCTGCAAGCAGTCTCTCTAAACTTTGTCTAGACTCAGTCCTTCTTCATCTAACAGGATTTCACGTCATGCAGCAGTTTTAGTAACATCTGTCCACTTTGTCATTTGCTGCATTGTCACTGCACTTAATCAGTAATCAGAGGGCTGATGAGGTATTGTGTGACGCTTTTAGGATCAGCACAGACTTCTAATGGCAGGATGAGTAGACTTGAAACAGGTAAGACACTGTAGGTGCAGGGTTGAGGTTCCTTCTGTGTTCTCCCCCACTTCTGTTCCTCTTGGCTTCACCTGGTCACTGTAAAACACCTCCACATTTGCTCATCAGATAACGGATTAAAGTATGTTTCACAGTTTCAGCAAACTCCAGTATTGTCAGGTGTATTTTCAATGGCATGCGTTCACATGTCAGTTCCTTAACTCTTTTGCCCTCCAGTTGGTTTTGGAAGTGTAAACCCCCATATGAATACCCTCTCTCCAATTTTCATAAAATGTTTATCTTCCTATCAGGATACAAGACTGTGTGTATGTTATACATTCTTTTATAAAAGTATGAACTGCTCTTCCCAAGTATTGTGAATGATATAATTGAATAGAGTGATGGCACGAGTAATTGATTATTTGCATAAAATACAAGTCTGTTGCAAAATATTCAAACCGAATGGGCTGGGCTCAGTACATTTTGTCATTTTAATTCAATGTGCAATTTTTTTTTTTTTTTTTTTCTTGTCAGCTATGACAATGTTCTAGACCCAGTTGATCACATGACATGTGCTTTTGACCTGCGCAACGAGAAGAGACATCTCTTTGAGATCCCCAACCCTCACTGTAACCTGGACCTGGATGAATATGAATATGAGGACGATTTCGAATGACAGCCAACAACACAACACAAGTAAAGGCTACAGTCTGCTCGTGTGTAGAACACACGGACCAATCCTGCTCTCCGGTACTGATGCCACGTAGCTCAGCTAACCAAGGTTTGAGGGTGTACAGATACGCTCCCCCAGCCGCTGGATACCAGACAGTAAACCAGCAGTCTGGCGAGGCTCTGTTTAGCAAGACAGATTGTGCTGGCCCAGTCTCTGTCAGTCTGAGATCTATGCACAACCAGCTTTCTGAAACAAATGTAGCTACACTGTAGGTTTCAAGCAACTACACTGGAACCAATCCAGTACACTTGAAATATTAATTGTGCACTGTTTATATAAACATTGAAATATATTTATGCACAGAATTGGCTAATAAGACATTCCAGAGATTCACCAAAGTGATTTCAGCTTGATTCTCATGGAGCTCTGTTGACTTGCCTTATGTGTTTGAGGGTCACATTAATATGAAATAATGCAGTGATTAGATGGACATTTTACTGTCTGTATGAGAAGTGTTTCTAAATTATAATGTATTTATAAATGTATTTGTTGTTTGCCTCATTTGTTCTAAACTTTTAGGCTTTAGTCCAGCTAAATGTTTTCAACAAATCATGTTTGTATCATTTCTATAGAAGTGCTTTATAAAAATGTGCTTTTATTATTGTAAAAATGAACTTTTTCATCTGTCTTAAGAGTTCAATAAAGTATTGACAAAAGTGTTTTACGCATTTATTGCATAATGTTATTGCTGTTTAATTTATAATGACATTTGAGACATTTATGGAGTATACAACACATGTAGCTTATTTGAATACCCGAATAAACACTTTATGAATCAGCACTGTGCAACAAAATATGTGTATTTGTGTTCTAAAAGTACACCGGGCAGAAAATAGAAACCAATATGAAAAATGATTTAAGGTCCAAATTGTAATATTTTTCTTTTTGCACTACAGTTAGCCATGAATGTGTGTTTTACACAAGATTTGAAAGTGCATCATTCTGTCTTTTTAAGCCCACACAGGCTAAGTGCAAAAATGTATGCAATGGCAATGCACCATGAATTTACATTCTTTACAAGTATTTCAGCACCACCTCATTAGATCTGAATCTGATCATGATCATTTTAAATGGCACAATTTTCATATACAGGACATTATGTAGAGCAAATGCTGTCTTTTACCAACACTCACAAGATGGTAAATAAAAAAAAATAATAAAAAAAACGTATCCATGATAACATGTGAACTACAACATTAGACATCAATATCTACAATATCCACATCCACTTCAGCACTGCTCCTTGGACCTTTAGCAGACACGAGACTGCTGGTCAGCTGCTCTTTGCTCAGTGGAGCCTGCTGGACTTTTGAGTCTTCAGAACTTCACATGGAAGAAAAATACAATAGTATGTTACTCAAATGACTGACTATTCACACGTTCAATAAGAGTGTTTATTGACCTCACCTTTTCAGAAGCTTGTTTCCCTTTGGTTCTGAACAGGGGGAAAGAAACCTTTGGTCCCCTGTTAAAAATAGAAATAGGTGAATTATAATCAAACCCACAATCACATATATATAAATGTGATTTTTCTATATATGCAATTACAATTTTTAATACAAGTATAAATTAATAAAACATTTTAATTATACAATTCATATCAATATTAACCTAAAACCTTGATGTTGAAAAAGTTCACGCCCATGTTATTTGTCAACAACCCTTTTACATATTGCATTATTAAAAACCCGGACCTCAGAAGTGAGCCACTGAGCGTTCACACCTTCAGAGTTGACTTGTTTGACAGAAGGTGATCTGGAGCAGTTGGTGAGAGAGCTGATGAAGGAGAAGGCATCTTCTCCCTCAGCTGTGCCCATCAGCACATCCGCGGCATCCAGCTCTCCTCTCTGTTGTTGATGACCTGCTCACCAGCAAATTGCTGCAAATAACTGTAGCTGGGGAAGAGAAGACCAGTTTAAAAAAAAAAAAGATATTAAGATCCAAAAGTGCAAGATGTCAAATGCGCAGAATTAATTTATTTTTTAGCTTTAACTTACATGGTCTTCTTGTCCGGTTTGAGCAGTTTGCTGGAGAATTCACTGAGGATGGTGAGGTATGGATGTACGGTGGAGAGTGTTTCTCAGACTGCTGAATGAACCCTTTGAAAACAAACTCAATGCCATCCCTGCACAGAGAAACCCACTTCTTCATTCGCACTAGTAAGAGGACATTTCCTTTTTAAGACCTGAATATTTCTTCTCCTATCCATCTATATTTGAATCCTAATATAAGACCAGAACTACAGCTGGCAAAATGAATTTCTCAGCCCTGAAATAACCAAAGACAGGACTCTTATGTACTGGCTGAAAGAAACCATGCAGTGCAGCATCTTGACAAAACTATTTTTGTTTCAGGACAAACATAGCAATCAGTCTGTTTTAGCTGTGTCACTATGCCAGACATCTGACATGACCTCGCTGACACAGAGTCAGCCGGGTGGACTGAGTTACCTGTGGATCATGGCCAGGGACTCGTGGGATTTGATCTGGTCCCATCCGAAGGTGAGTGAGAAGCGTCTGGCCAGCTCCTTGATGCTGCTGTAGGTCTGAACTCTGGAGCTGCAGGCGTTTCCTCTGTCCTGCTCCTGTTTCAGCCTCAGATACAGCTGAACACACACACACACAGAAAAATCTATGTCCTTGTTACATTATTGTTTTTACAAGTATTCTCTAATCATGAAGCAGCTTTGCTATTGGTAGTGTTGTATTCTAATTAGATTAACAAGCCATGTTTAATACAGATACTATGGAAATAAGTCAAAATTTACAGTATCCTAGATATCAAAGTTTTTATATATACAATGTACAAATTTTAAACAGAAATTTAGATAATATTTATGAACACTGCCATTCAAAAGTTTTGAGGTCATTTTTTTTTTTAACTATTAAAGAATAAAGGAAATTAATACTGGAGTAATGGCTGCTAAAAACTATTTAACATAACATGAATAAAATAAATTGTATTTTTTATATATTCAAATGGATAATATAATAAACAGAAAGGTATTTTAAACTATATTTAATAATATTACTGTTTTTATTGCGTTTTTGATCAAATAAATGCAAATGCAGCCTTGATGAGCCTTAGATACTACTTTCAAAAACAGAACAGTAATGTATTTATTTTTTTGTATTTTTTATTTTTAAATATAGTTTGTAATATGTATTATACACACGTGTACACACACACACACACACATATACATATACATATATATATATATATATATATATATACCCCCATATATATATATATATATATATATATATATATATATATATATATATATATATGGAAAAAAAAATATTTTTTGGACAAATCATAGTCTAATGATCTGTGTATGTGAGTGTGAGCACTGCCTCCATTTTCCATTTCCTTCCTCAGCAAAGGATGTACCATTAAGCTATTCAAGGAGTGGAAGAGCTGCTAGAACATTCCACACTGAGCATGATGGGATGGTGGGAGGTTGGATTCATTGTGTCTCAGAGGTGTCGACAGCTGCAGGGGCCCATCAGAGAGCAGAGAGCACAGGGGCCTGGGACAACCGGCTGAGCAGATGTGCCACGCAGAGGCACGTCACATGAGAGAGAACGCTGGTGAAGGACTGCAGCCTCCATACCTGCTGAAGGCATTGCACCAGTGTGCGTGCGCTTTCGATCTTGTCCATCTGCCGTGTCCTGTTCAGGGTCTCTTTGATGATGTCGCCGAAGTCACTGTAGTACTGCAGGGGAGATATGACAGCAGTGAGCGATACTGGCTGTGAAGAACACTCGATGTGGCTGCATGTCTGCCATATGGCTTCACGCCTAGGAATGTAAGCCTGTGGCATACTGAAAGCACGTTACCCATAAGTCTGTCTGGCCCTCAGGATAAGACTCTGGAAAGTGTAGCCTATTAGTCATGAGAGGTTTAGGATTTTTTTTGAACTTTTAATATGGTGACAGTTATGCTCAAACATGCTGAAATACCACACATATATCATGCAATGTATCATACTCCACTTCATGACTTCATTATTCGAGGAATGTTCAGGGTCAAAACAATTTGTGATGTTAATTATTACAGATAGTTATTTATACTAGTCCCTCAAAAGAAAACGTGACAGTAATGCACTTCTGGACATCTATGAGGAAAGTGGCATCACTGTTAAAACAATTACATGATTTCTTCTTTAAAAGAACTGAGTTATATAAAGAGTTAACACGTAGTTGTCCAAATTATTCTGCTGAGGATCACCTTTGATTTTAGGGTTCTGCTGTTCAAATGAGAGGTTTGTGGCATTTGCCATCTTCACGTCATTTGCCTTAACTTTGAAAGCTGTCGTTCAAAATGATGGCATTCGGGTGAACGTGTGTGAGTAGTTTTCTCTTCAAAGGCCACATCAGAAAGAATGTTGCTAAGAGAATGTTGGCGGCTCTGTGCTGACCGAGTCAAGTGGGCATTCCAAAAATGTCAGCATGTCAAACACACACAAATACACAAACACACACTGCACTGCAACTCCCACTTATTGTAAATTCCAAGCCTAAGAGCTCCAGTTATGAAAAGAGGAGCCAAATGACCAGACAACCTCCATCTAATACTAATATTAATACTAATGAATATGCTAAATAGATTTTTAAAATTAATAAATTTTTTATACTACTATATATAGAAAGTATATTTTAAAGTGCCCTTTTATGGGTAATGTAAGGTTCATATTTTGGTTTTGGGAGTCCCCAAAAACAAGTTGACAAGCATGCACGGTCAAAAACACTTTCTTTGTGTTATAATATGATTTATTTTTATCTTACTTACTCAACGACTCCCAAACAATTCACTCAACGATTAATTTTCCAAACCCCTCCTTTGCCTGACGCTAATCTGCTGTGATTGTTCCGATTTGTCTCATTTTCATTTCATCTTGCCTGTAATGCATGATAAAGCCGCGTTTGTGCAGTGCTGCTTGGTGTACAGCTTTAGGGGGGAAACAACTATTTTTACCGCTCCAAAGAATGAATTTGCACTTTCATTCAGACCAATGTGAAAAGATCAACAAGTGGGCGGGCAATATGCTAATGTTTCACATTGACGTCAACATGAAGCGGCTTGGGATTCGTTTTAAAAACGACTGGTTTCAATGATTCAGAGTCGACTCTTTCTTTTGAGAGACAATAACTTTATACACGGTGCACTTTCAGATTTAAAACTTTGCAGGGTGTTTTAATTCACTTAGAGCTGTGTTACACACTGCATGAAAGGCAATTTTCAAAAATCCATAATGGGGCACTTTAAATTATACATATATAATTTACTAATGCATAAAAAAATATATAAATAATAATTTTAACTAGAATATCATGAGGTTTTTTTATGTAAAAAATAAATTTACTGTGAACATGTGGAATGCATGTTGTGGTGCTATTGCAATAAATTATGGTGCATATCTATATATTGAGGAATTAAATATAAAATGACCTCTGAAACAGATCAGAGTGAGAGAGGCAGGAAACTTGATTGGTGAGTGTAGTGTCATACCTTCACATACTGCTTGAAAACCTCAGCAGCCATGCTCATCTCTAGTACACTGTGCACTATCAGCTTGCAGTATGCCACCAGAAGATTTCTCCGCCGGTGCAAGTCTTCCAGCCGTCCGTCTCCACACTCACTCTCACTCACTGCGCAGACAGACACAGAGAGAGGGGTTGAGATTCAATAAGAGAGCGGTATAATTATGATACTCAAATCTTATATATGAAATGCTTTCCTGAGGTGAACTAAAGTTAACAACATTTTCTGCTCTGGAAACAGAATGTGTCTGTCGTCGTCCTGCCTGGTCCTGAAGCCATCACTTAATAGAGAGGTTTCATAACAGCATTAGTGACTTGAAGAAAATCCAATAACTAAATTGCTTTTTATTACATGTTACCAGCAAAAGCTTATATTGCATTTTTCAAGAGGTAAGGGATTTGTGCCAGCACGATTCGACGACACTCTGAAATATTTATAGAATTGATACAATTTGCTTCAGTCACACTTGATTTCTAATCAAATACCCCAAAACCTGATGTTATCTCATACGCTGCTTGTGTTTGTCTTAAAATAACACAAAGGCCAAAAACTACATAAAAACTAGTTTAGGAGAGCTAATATTGATTTTTCAGCATATGTAGTCGTTTTGTATATGCCTACCAAAACTTCTCGTCTTTCTAAATATAATTCCACAGGGCTCTGTGTTGATCTAATTACCTGTTCATTTAAGTGCAACCAATCAAAGTCCATCCAAGTGCAACTTCAGTAAGATATCACCTAATAATATATTAAGGGATTATTATCATAATGCATTATCTGTTAGACTTTCACACTCCTTGCTTCAATGGCATGTTTGATAGGTCAGTGAGAAGGTGGGGGTGCAGTTAGATTAACTAACCACAAACGAATACTGTGTTCTGCTACAGTGCTTTTCACTAACAGAAGGAGAATGAGGCTGATTGTGTTTCTTTATGTGATTATTTTGTTCCTAACATAGGCAGGTGTAGAGGCAGACTGCCATCTGCTGGTGAAAATCAGACTATTCTTATCTATCAGGACACCTTTTCATATTGTGTATATAATATATAAAGTGTTTGAATGTATTGCATGTATTGCAGAATATTATTATTTTCTTTTTAAATATATTGGAAAAGCTGAATTTTCATTAGCCATTAGTCCAGTCTTCAGTGTCACGCAGTTCTTGAGAAATAATTTTAATATGCTGATTTGGTGCTCAAGAATAATTTCTCATAATGTTGAAAACATTATATATGTATATATAAACACATAGTATATATACACACTCACACAAACATATAAAGATAGATAGATTTAGCTTTTTTTTTTTAATGTATATTAAAAAAAAACCATTTACCTTTATGAAATAGGAATTATGTAGCTGTTTTTTCCTTGCATATTCCTGACAAACAGCACATGTCACTGTGTCACTCAGAGCTTCATATATAGAATGAGACACCTCTGTCTCTCAGGGAAACTGTGTCTGTCACAAAAGCATCAAGAGCCGTTGTGGCTTTGTTCCTCATGTTTTCGTCTCTGTGGTTTAATTGGGCTCAGGGGAGGGGGAGCTCACACCCACACATAAAAAGTTTGTCCCGGGCCCCTGTGAATTTTAGTGGCAGAATTTTCTGACACCCTTAGGTATTTCAAATAACCTTGTAATGGTAAATTATCCACAAAAAAAGACAAAGTTGAAAAAAAATTGCATCAGATGTTTTCTTTAGTACACTGATTGATTTGAACTGTGAATTGCTCATAAAGTTGAATTGCCAATTGTGAAACACTTTCACCATTTAATCAACTCGCCACAGTGTTTAATTTTGGGCCCACCCTGAAAACCATCCTGTGTGCACATCCCATGTTAAGTGTGTCATCAAGTTCCAACATTCCAGCATTTTTTCAAAGAAACCTCAGTTAAACCTCAAGAATATGCAAAAAAAAAAAAAGACATGTGAAAAATTATGTAAAAGACAACAACTCCCCAAACACTTTCAACTAATGCTGGATCTGTTGAGGCCGCCCACATGTCAGCCCACAGCAGAGCACAGGCCAAAGGAGGACCCTTAAGATTTACTGTAAATGAAAAGAAAAGAGAACCTTTACTACTGTGGGTGTCCTGCTCAGGGCTGGTGAAGACATGCTCACGATGAAGGAAAGAAGAGCTTTCTGGAGTTTGGGATCAGGGGTGTACAGCAATGGAGTGTCTGCAGATGAATCCCACATCTGAAGCTGGTAATTATGAGCTATGAAAACATCACTCAGACACATGAAGGCCTTTGTAAAAAAAAAAAAAAAAAAAAAAAAAAAAAAACATAAAACAGTGCCTGATCAATAGATTAGATATAAAGTAGACGAATATAACACAATAAATTCTAATATAAAATTTACTAAAATCTAATTACATCTTTCTTCAAAAGAATTTATCAATGTACTAAAAATTTTTGGATTTCAAAAAACAAATACTGCTGTGTTTCCAATATATCACAAATACAAAATAAGTTAGTCTAATTAATTATTTAAAAAATACTCAAATGCAATGCAATACAAATTATTAAAACTCAGAGCTTTACTCATCTGCTACAGTAATGTAATATCTGTGAATTATTTCCGGGCTGATTTGTCATTAATTTGATTGATTAATTGACATAATTGATGTAAATAAATGAACAGCTCTAAAAATACATGAAATCAATTCACTAAGAACATAGACAATTCAAAAATAAATGGAGATAGTCTGGAACTTTCATTAATTTTAGTTTCAATTAGTGTGTTTTTCTGCTGTCAACGTGCCCTGGAATGGAGCGAGGATTCATTAAATCACAACGCAGGTGCCAAGGGCACTCCAGTAAGAAATTCAAGTCAAAACAAACAGGATTCATACAATGCCAGCACATCGGCCCACTGGCACACATGCTAAAGCTTAACGTACAGACAATACGCTCTGATGTGTTTGGAATAATCCACTTTGAAGAAAGGACTGAATCAAGTGGTATGCTGTGAACAGAGAGAGAAACGTGATGCTCACTTGCTCTCGTACAAGCTGCTCAGCGTGTGAGAGACAGCGGTGACATTTCTCACAGACGGCACGTAGCTGGCTTCTCTGCTGGAGGGCGGACTCCTAAAACCACACACAAACACTCACATCCATAACAATGACAATTCTTACACATCTTTTGATTTATAAAACATTTATAGTTGTTAGTATTTTTTCTCATTTTATTTAATTATTATGCATGCATATGACCATATACAAAGCTTTGACATTTTGGGGAAAAGTCATATGAGTTTCGAGTGACAGGAATGAAGTCAGTATAATTACGCAAAATTACAGATGACTACAGCAGGGCTCCAACTGTTGTAGACTCATGAAAGCGTCATTGTGAAAAGTGCCGCCAGTCTTTTAGAGTAAAATATACTTTCATAATTACGTGCACGTGGAGCTCCAGGCTGGACGTGTCAGATCGCTTCCTCCATCCCACGTAGTCACAATGTCAATTCACCTAAATTACTCTTTTGAATCGGACATACATCCCAATTTTATGCTGAACACGTCTTTTTTTCCCCCTCACCTCGGGTCGCCACTGACATTAGAATTGCAGATTGAGCCGAGTTGCCGCCTGGGCCACAAATTGCTGCCTGCGCTGTCAGTTATTGATGACGAGGCCAGAGGAGAACACGTCCAGCACTGAGCGAATCTTACCTACAGCAGTCTTAATGGCCACCAATATTTCACCACATAAAGGTTAGAGGTGGGGAGATATGATTACCCCGTGCACTGGATGGAAACACAGCCCTAATAAGAAGCCCAGCTATTACCTTTGAAACATCCACACGAGAGCACAACCATTACGCCCCCTACAATCCATCACCAGCACTTACTTTTCATAAAGTCTCACCATCAGTTGCTTTCTATCACTTATTAAAATCTGCTGGACATAACCCTAGAGCCTCTATGTTGATATTTGAAATGCAATGTGGCAGGTTTAAAGGACACGGTTCTTTGCGATGGATCATACGGCAACTCTGTAGACAGAGAGTCTTGCATGCCTAAAATTGCTTGTTTAATTAATCACCCTAGGGAAAGCTCTGGCCTTGCGTCTGTACTTGTAGATATTACCATTCTAAGCATGATCTCAGCCGTTTATGACAGCAGTCACAATTCAGTCGGAGTGGAAGAGAAAGGTCGATGGCTCACCCTGGAGGTCACACCTTCTCCAAAGATGTTGAGTTTCCAAAGGATGCAGTTACACATGAAGCGCAGAGCCTCAACTGTCACCTACAAGAAATACAGATTAGAGAGGAAAACTCTTTTGAAGGAGAAAAAAAAAAAGAGTAGAGGATTTGGTGCAAGACTAATAATGCTTCCTCCATGGGAAGACCACCATGTTTTATCTCTACGTCTAGGAATCTGGTCCCCAGCTCATACAGGCTCTATTTAGACAGATCCTGAGCACTAGACAGATAATAATACACTTGAATGGCATCAGACAAAATGACACAGAATGACACATTAAGAGATAAACCATATTTTTTTATTTAATTAATTTTGTGTACAGATGCTAACTGAACAAGTAGTTGTTAACGGTGTAATTAAAAGCATCTGTATCACTATCTTGGTAATGTTTCCAGAATGTCCATATAACCAAAGAAAAATATTCTTAAAGCATATAAATTAATTACTTTTTGAATGTTTGCAGTACTTTCAGAAATGATGTTTTCACAACCTAATGCGAAAGTTAGGAAAACATTCTTAAAACATAGCTTTGTTAGCAGGGATGTAAAACACAGACTGATAATTAAGTGGGTCAACTTGGTCAAAGAAAAGCAGTTTAGAATCATTTAGAATGTGGATAGAATAAACTAGAAACTGCTTACATGTTGAACGCATTAAGTTTCTTCAGTGTGGACAGAATTTCCAAAGTGCTGTCCTCGTTTGCAGTGAAACAACTGTCCTGTACATGAAAGGAAGAACATTTAATTAGACTCCATTCATGAATAAATCTGTCATGAATCAACTTATTCTTTATTGATGTCAAGATCCATTTAAAATGCATGTATGTATCTGGTACAAGCTTGAAAAAGAACATCTAGAGTTCTTAGGGGTCCATTACTGTACTCACACTCTGTGATTCTCCTAACCGTGTTCCCAGTGTGTCTGTCCAGTGCTGGATGAGCTGTTCAAAGCTGGGCTGGGCCAGAGAGTGCCAGGGTGAATCCTGAGCACAGAGGCTCTGGTAAGAACGAGCAGCCGTCTCCAGCAGCCCAGCATCTGTGTGTCTGTCCACCGCAGCCTCCAACTCAGCCAGCAATGCCTGCACACACTAAACCAAAACACAAATATATTACAACCAGACAAGAGGCGCTCTAGAAGACTGTACCAAATAATTTATACTTTATTCAGCAATATTAATTTATACTTTTATTCAGCAAGGACACATTAAATTGATTAAATGTGACAGTAAAGACATTTATAATGTTATAATGGTAAAGGATTTCTATTTCAAATAAATGTAATAAATGTACTTTGTAAATTTGTATTCATCAAAGAATCCTGAAAAATTTGTCTCAGTTTCCACGAAAAAATTAAGCACTTTAAACATTAAACTGTTTTCAACATTGATAATAATAAGATGTTTCTAGAGCACTAAATTATATTAAATGATTACTAAATGATCACGTGACACTGAAGACTGGAGTAATGGCTGCTGAAAATATATTAAACAGAAAACAGTTTAAATTGTAATCATTTTGTAAGTAAATACAATCTTGGTGAGAATGTTCTTTCAAATATTAAAAAAAATCTTAAAAATTAACAGTGCACTGATTTTTTGTTTACCTTAGATGACAGCTCAGGCAGCACTTTAATGAAGTGTTCAGTGAGTTTTGTGCAGTCATCAATTTGTAGCTTTTTCTCTTTAGTATTTATCACCTAAATAACAAACATAGATATGTAACTAGCAACTAGTAACAGTACCACAATGTGATGTTAAAAAAAACATACTTAAAGTCAGTCTGTAAGAAAGTGACCGGCTAATGTGAAAACATATAAAAGTGAAATATATCTGACAGCCCTGCTAGATCACAGTGCCATCTAAAGAAAGTATCTAAATGAAAGATGCAAAAGAAAGGCTCACCTTTTTACCTGCCCCTCTCCCAGACAAAGGAGGACCCTCTGCAGCATGCCTCACTGACGCCAGCAAGAGCTCAATCACAAAGGCCTCCTCAGCACTGCTCAGAGCTGCAGTTAATACACAGCACAAAACCATGTCAGTTTGTTCTCTAACAGTGGACTTAAAAGCATAGAAGATAATGCTGGATGGAAATCAATTACTTTCATTACTATTTCTAGTAATCCTTTACTTTGACTTAAATTCAGTTCAATTCATGTTTATTTGTATAGCACTTTTCACGATACACGTTGCAAAGCAGCTTCACTGAAAAGTAAAGTTTCTACATTATAATTAGTTGTACTTTATCAGTGGTGAGCAATCTTTCCTCTGAGCTGCGCAGAAGAAATAATACGCCATGCACAGGACAGATGCAAAAATTAGTTGGGAAAGCCATTTGACTGAAATAGCTCAAAAGGAGATACAAAACAATTGCAGCATGTGAAATAAAACATCATCATGTTTTAAAGAAGAGTGGCTTCTTTAAGTGGTCGAAATATGATGGGGAACAGTATAGTAACAAAACTTCATTTACATGTACTGTTACACACAGGTGTAGTAGTGTGCAAACTCTACCAAATGGGGATGTTTTAGACAACTGTAAAAGAATTCATATCTTCATGTTTTTTGAAAATATTTATTGAAAATATTTGTTTTTTATATTATATTATATTATATTATATTATATTATATTATATTATATTATATGCCTAATAAATAATTGACCTAAAAAAGGGTATTCATGAGCAATAACTGCTTAATATTTTCATATTATATTATATTATATTATAATAAAGAATTGAACTGTTTTGCGTGAGATTTTTTAAATGATTTTTTTAATACAGTTTCTTGGTAAGTAACAGCACTGTAAAAAAAATTTCTCAGATAACCTAAAATGTGCATCATTTAGTTACATCAAGGTTCAAATCAAATATAAATATCACATAAAACTTAAAAATTACAAAAATTTTTTCTCGTCAACAATAAAAAACAAATAAAAAGAATGAACATTACACACACGCTGAAATGTCCACCCGCACCCAGTAGAGAAAAGTTTTGCTCAGCAAGAAAAAAAATTAGAGGTGGTGACTATGTCAAGGTGATGTCCATATGGTAGAAATTATTAGTAATAATAATAGAAATTATTAGTAATAATCATGAAGTAAGTTAATGGCATGTATTCAAATAGTATTCATTGGAGAACATGATTAACAGTAATGATTATATGTAGTGATCAAGATTAAAGTAATATAAGGTAAATTAGTTTGTTTTGTATGTTGGTTTAAGGTTGGCGCCCAAATTGGCGTCCATGAAACATATTAGACAAAACTGCGGGGTGTTATTTGAATATTTTTTACTTATTGTAAAATCTCTGCTAAGCTGTAATAAATGCTACTGATAATAGAGAACTGCAATGAAGAAGTGTACTTAAGTGTACTGTAGTGTGTACTAAAGCAGTGGTTCTCAACTCCAGTCCTCGGGACCCACTGCTCTGCACATTTTGTTTGTCTCCCTTATTTATCGCACCTGATTCAGATCATCAGCTCATTAGGAGAGAGATCCATGAACTGAACTGAGTGTGTAAGATTCAGAAACATTCAAAATGTGCAGAGCAGTGGGTCCCGAGGCCTGGAGTTGAGAACCACTGTACTAAAGTGTACTAGCCTTGTTCCTGACAGGATGTGTGAGGTAAGAGCAGTGAGGTAAGACCGTTCCAGTCCTTCAGCAGAGCTCCTGCACTGTCCCACAGACTATCCACAAGGTACAGCACATGCTGGTGCAGCTATGACAGATGGTTAGAACCAAAAGTGTAGGATAGGACAAGCACTAGATCTCAGAGCACAAGTAATACCCCAATATCTTATTTTTAAGTATAGAAAACACAAGCGCACACTTGGAAGTAACATACCTCGCTCTCAGTGTGGAAGTGGATAAGGGTTCAGACTCTGGCTAAGACTAACTCTCTGTGTCTCTCTTGTTCGGAGACTCCGTCTCTGGGCCTTGATAATTCAGGGTTACTGAGCAGCCTTAGAGCAGAGAAATGACACCATGTTAGCAAATCAATTAAAGTAAATTACTTACAGCTATCAATTATATATACATACATGTGCGACACAAATGGGATGGGTTTTGTAGAATGACAGTGAATGCAGACCTATAGTAGTAGAAAGAGGTCTGTGGGTGCAGTACACAAATTGGAAGACATTCTTGTGCTCATCAGGACTCAGAACATCCTCACAGGATCTGGCACAAAAGGGACAATTCCAGCAATTACATGAGGAACGGTCCAGAATATGCTTCACAGAGGTGAAGTCAAAGCATGGGTGATCAAACTATGAGAAATAGTCAGCATGAGGAGCAAGGGGAGACACTTACTGAGAGATGACCATGAGCAATCTCATGGCCTGTATGGCCACTTCATGGTCTTTATCCAGAGTCATGGAGATCATCCTCTCCTTTAACAGAAACAGCATTCAATCACTAATGTAAACACTTTGACTACCTGCTATGAGAGCAATCTTATCCCGAAAACCTGCAACAGGACTTGAGTTAAAGACCCACGATGCACTTAAACAGCTCTTTAAATCACGGTTGTGCTAATGTGCTTGCTGCTGTTAGTGAGGGTACGGTGAGGGTGGGGTCCTGTGGGAAGTTATCAGGCCAGTGAGCCCAAGGCAAAACCTGAGGAGCTTTCCAGCCTGTCAATCAGCAATCATGCCCTCCTGCTGTCCCACTGCAGCTTTACTGGACCTTAACTTAAAAACTGCCAAACAAGCTTACAGACTGCTTCCATTTGAGGACAAACTTACAGCCAGTAAACAACTCTCCACAAAAAAAAAAAAAAAAAGTATTTTTCTACAGCAGTTATTCTCAGGTACAGTTAGAGCTTAAAACTTCACTGTGTCCTAACCGGGTATGTGATGGACAGTAATCATGATAAAGTCATGAAAATATGAGATTTTATTCTAAACACCTGTGATGGCAACAAGTGGAACATTTGTAAGTTGTTTAGTTTCTGTAGCAACATGTTAAGTAGCTTCATCCACACTGAAATGTCTTTGAGCCGTTCAGCTGTGATGCTCATGTCATACAACAAATATGTTCTAATGTGATTGTGGCATGGTTTACAGCATTTTTGTGTGGAGTTCACAGACAAATTTTCCTGAAACTTTTATTGTGCCTGGTTATTCGTATCCCAGTTCATGCATCCTTTTTGAGGTACAAACAGTGTGTTCACAATGAAGTGCACTTAACTGACCGAAAACATTAAGTGTGGAATTCTGAAAACTTTGCGCACTCAACAGTCACAGCTTTCCTAACATAGTGAATACTGCATCATTTCGGACACAACTATAGAGTGAGAATGTGGAATCAGTTGTTACCTTAAACCATATCGTGAAAAGGTCCATTTTGGAACAACTTTGATCCTGATAAAGTCCCTGTAGACCCAGCACACATTTCAGACGCACATCAGGTTGCTGTAGAATATTCGAAAAGTAAAACACGCAGTCAAACATCAACTCATCAACAACTGACACGGGTTAACATCTAAACATTTAAAAATAAACTGTTCTTTAAACATTAGGCTACTGGCTCACCTACCTTGTCATGCATCATCCATCCCACATACTTCAGATAGCTGTCGTTCAGAAACACTGAACTATACAGCTTCATCCACATCGTCAGTTCCTCCATACAGATGGCCCTGATTTCAGGAATCACGTCTCTGGAAGTCACCACACAGTGATGATGGTACACAGTTGTTGTTTTTTTCCTCAAGGAAGTGAGGACTGTAAGTGTGGTTGAAATAAAGATCACCTGTATCGCTTCAGGAAGACTCCTTTGAAAATGGCATCCATCATGTTCTCAATTTCAAATTTCCTGTCCTGTAACTGAGGAATGCGAGTAATTCATTCAGTTTGGTTATTCACATGATCCTTGCCTTATTTTCTGTATTTCACTGTACTAACTGTTTCATGTACATAAACACTACCATTCAAAAGTTTTGGGGTCAGGAATATTTGTTTTTACAGCAAGGATATAAAGATTTCTATTTCAAATAAAGGATGTTCTTTTGAACTTTCTGTTCATCAAAGAAACCTGAAAAAAAGTATCATGGTTTCCATAAAAAGTTTAAGAAGCAAAACTGTTCTCAATAATGATAATAACAGGAAATGTTTCTTGAGCACCGAATCAGCATTCTAGAGAATGATTTCTGAAGGATCATGTGATAGTGAAGACTGGAATAATGGCTGCTTAAAGTTTAGCTCAGATATTTTCTTTGGTAGACATTTTCTGTTTGAAATGTGCATGTCACTGACACCGGTGAGTGTTAGAGTATCATATTTACAAAGTGATTTAGAGCAAGTATTATATTTCTTTAGTTATGTTTACTTGCCCAAGCCAATTTTTACTCAGTTTTAGACCCGTGCTACAGTCCAGAATGAAATGTGAACTCTGTAACCAGACATGCGGTCACAGTCTAACCTCACTGATCTTTCTCTGGATCCTGTCCAGCCTCGGAGAAGCCCGTTTGCTGGCCATCTTGGCCAGCTCGACCTCGTACAGCCGCTGACTGTTATCGACACTGACACTGAGGTTGAGAGCCACATTCACCAAAGCGCTGAGCAGCTTCACCGCTGCAGAGACACACACAACAAAACATCAGCTTTCGGGACGTGTGTGTTTGTATCAGGTCAAGAGGATTTATTATGGTTCAAGGGGAACTTACCTGCTAGTGTACAGGTGTGCCTGAAAGCACGAACTCTGGAACCGGAGAGCTCTGTCAGCAGTGAAATGAGTGTGTTCAAGAGGTAGCCGTCAAAGATTTCACAGTTCTGACACTGGGCCACTAGCACCGATATGAATTCACAGAAGTGTGAACGAAACCTCTTCCAGTACAGGCCAGACACGATGAGGCGATACTCGCCGCTGTCCTAAGGAGGATGGAAAAATTGTTTGGATTTTAAATTGTTTCATACACTAGCATTCAAAGGTTTGAGTCAGTAATATTTTTTTAAAGAAATTAATACTTTTATTTAGCAAGGACACAATAAATTGTTCAAAAGGGACAGTAAAGACATTTGCAGTGTTAAAATAGATTTCTATTTCAAATAAATGCTGTTCTGTTGAACTTTCTATTCATTCAAAGAATCCAGAAAAATCTATCATGGTTTTGACAAAAATATTAAGCAGCATAATGGTTTTCAACACTGATAATAATAACAAATGTTCTAATGTTCAAATTAGCAAAGGATTCTGAAGGATCATGTGACACTAGATCACAGAAAAAATACATACAAATAAAAATCAGTTTAAATTGTAATAATATTTCACAAAAATATGTATTTTTTAAAATCCCAGACGAGATCTTAAAATAAGTTTCAAAATCAATTGTCAAATGAGGCAACCCAGGCAAACATGATCATAATAATCGGCAAAATTATGTGACATGCCCTGAACCGTACCATGTCAAGAGGCCATGTGACAGTTAAAATCCATGGAAATGCAAGGAACTTCTTGTATTGTAAACCTGTATCCTGTGATTTAAAAAAACAAAAAAAATCAGTAAGAGCAAGGAACATGATAAAGCAATCAATAATGAGCACATTGGATGTCTAACCTCATCCAGATCCTCCACCATTTTACTCATGACATCAGTACCCTTTTTGCTCTGAAACATCTCTGCTGTAACCACCCCTACAAAAGCACAAACAGCATTCACATCCTGAACTACAATACATGCCACAAAACAAACCACTGAAAATTAACTTCTTGTATTAGTCAATACTGTTGTGAAATGATATTCTATTATGAATGAGTGCACAAACATTTCAAAACTTGCCTTTGCATCCTGAACACTGGATAAAGAAGCTGATGAGATCGAGTAGTGCTGTGTCTCTGTCACCAGTGTATGCATCAATCCAGTCATCCACCACAACCTTTCACAAAAACAAACCAAACACCCATATAATAAAGATTTGTTTAAATCTATATGACCTTAAAAGAGCTTTGTGACCTTCCAAGTAGTTATCTGTAGCAGGGCTGATCATGCTGGACGTACCTGCATTGCATTCCTGCCCATGCTGACCACCTCAAACAATGTTACGGCTTCCACATCTCTATTTTTGAGCTGTTCGTTTTCTGCTCTGCCCAGGCTGCCATTACTGCTCTTTGAATGCTTTCTTTTGCCATTCTCAGAGCATTCCTTTGCTTTTCTCTTTCCTCTCTGCACATGACAAAATACACTTCTAAATTAGAAATGTTCTTACAGTAAACCTCAAACCGACGTCTGTTGTACTGAAAGTGAAAAAAAGTGAAAGTGACGTGACATACAGCCAAGTATGGTGACCTATACTTAGAATTCATGCTCTGCATTTAACCCATCCAAAGTGCACACACACAGCAGTGAACACACACACACCATGAACACACATCCGGAGCAGTGGGCAGCTATTTATGCTGCTGTAAAAGTCTATGAGGTGTAACCTATTGTTAGGGTTTTAAAAATGCATTGTGGTTTAGCAGCTCTTACCACAGTCTTCTGTCTGTTTTCATTTCTCTCACTTGTAACGTGATGCACCGATGCACAGGAAGAGACGTCAACTGAAAACAGGACGCACAGGCAGTTGTTTATCTGTACACATAGAACATCTTGAATAATAAAATGTAATTAAATTGGGATATTTAAATCAGGCTGCATTAAATCTATAACTGTACTGAGTCTGTTTTAAAAAGAAAATTTGAGAAGGGTCTGGCTGCAGACTTGCACTTGCATTCTCAGACTTGCATTCTCAGACACTTGCGCTTCCGCTAGTGACATCACTAACAGTCTTTTTTTATTTTTTATTTTGTTCTTTTTGTTGATTACTTTTTGTTTGAATCACTCAACATTTTACAACAGTAGCCAGGTGTTGAAGACAAGAAAAAATAAACTAAATTACGAAGTCGCTTGCAATCGCCACTTTTTGCAAACCAATAGTAAAGCAGCAAATACAGAAGTGGCACGAGGTGTTGGTTGGTTTTCTCTGCGCTGTTAAGGATGGGCCAACCACATCCTTGGTGAGGATTTCTGAGGTGAAATGCCGTTTTATGTCATACAGATAAATTTAATCGCCTGTACTTTTTAACTTAACCCCCTGGTATTGTTTATTTGAGAGTCACACTTGTGTTGTTCGCGATCAAATGTGACCGAACACGAGAAACATAACTTTTTCTTATTTTCAGTAAAATCAATATATCAATATATTTTTGCTCAATAATATTTTTTTATTTTGCATTTTGTGAGAATTTCATGGTACTGATTAATATTTATGCAATAATTATGATCAATATTTGTGTAATTATGTAATTTTTGTTCTAATAATATTTATATCACTTTTCAATTATGGCAGCATTTCATGTTAAAATAGAGACAATGCCTTTAAAATCAAATTTTTGAAGGCAGATTAGTGCCATGTGGTGGGAGTAATAAAATAAAAACATCTGAAATTCCATGGTTTAGCCATTAGATACCTATTTAGCCCTATATAAAAAGGCTTATAAATTCTCTAGTTGGTTTTAGACATAAATACTAATTTTATTAAGTTGTGGATTTGTATATATATTTAGACATTCTCAAAGACAACTTTTTGCAAAGGCATAGATTTTTTTTTTTTTGTTTGTTTGTTTGAAATGTTGGTTTGAAATGTCAGTTGTTGCATTAAGACATTTTGTTACACATAACACCAAAATTCAACAAAAATGAACAGGCATACTTTATCAGAGGATAATCAATCTGATTTCAACCTCTTATTTAAGTCTTCTGGCTCGATTTTGCCATATTGTTACAGCCACACCAGTTTTTTGTGTGTATAATAATGTGTTGTGTGTGTTTGAGTGGGTGTGCCTGTTTTGTATTTTTGATGGTTTAGACTAGTGTAACCTCTTCTTTGGTGTCTGTGTTTTTACTGCATTGTGACTGAATTATTGATTTTATTTTACAGATTTGCAAAAACATAGTTTTAAATTGTACTAGTTAATACAATTTTAAATACATTTTTGTATAAATTTAATACATTATTGTTTTAAAAAAAGTACCCATACAAACTTATAATATACAATAATTAGTATTTAAATGCCAGACAAAGAAGGATAACCGTTTTAATTTTGTCCTCCAAATATATTTAATTTCACATTATCAATCAAACAAGGAATCATTAATGAAAGGATGGAGCTATTTCCAATGTTTATTAAATAGAAATAAACATAGACATGAAAAATCTTAGACCTTTTCCATGATTCCAATGAATTACAATAAAACACTGCTTATTTAGAAGTTTTGTCACGCATATTTAAAGTGACAGGTATACTAAGAAATCAAAGTAAAAAAAAAAACATTTAAATAGTGTGCTGATAAAGAAAACAATACTTACACCATACTAATATCTTGTATTACAAAAAAACAGACAAGAATTTTTCTGCAAAGTTTCAAATAAAACAAAAATACAGCTGTAGTTAAACATTTTTTATCACAATCATTTCCTCAAGAAGTGCATCTGAAAAAAATAAATCCGTTAGCAGAACTTTGCCAAGCTATTTTAAAAAAGAAGTCCTGCTTTTGTCACAATTATTAATTTACATGCTTCATAATACAAAACAGCAATAAGTTCCATCATATTTCTGCTCCCTTTTGTGACAATGTGATACACCAGCAGAAGAGTCCATTGGCTGCAGCAGAAAACCTGAATTTCCCTTGAGTTAGGGCTGAATTTATTTACTGATCAGTCTGGTGAAGTTTCACCAGAGACACCAAGTTATGGCCGTCCTCCAGGATTCAGCGTGAGATTAGCCATGAGCTCATGAACCGCTGCAAATATTGTGCACTCTCCTGTTAAAAAGAAAAAAGGCTAGCATTAAAGTTGATATGTAAATATAGAAACATTAAATGTTAAACAAATACCTGAGAACTTATATTCCGATTCCCATATAAATTTAAATATTCATATTCAACAAAACAGATGTGCAAACCTTGTCGTGGTGGATGGTGCTCATTGAACCTCCTGAGGATGGAGCTGACCATCAGGGCTGCGGCTCCCGAGGAGCTGTGCTGGCGCGGGATATCAGCCTGCTGGGTCAGTCCTGTAGCCATGTCATACACAATAGGCACTATGATGCTGATGGGCTCCTGGGGAACCGGTAGCCTCTGGGTCAGCTGGAGCTGTGGAAGAGCATCACTTTAAGTTAATACATGTTAGGAATCCATAGTAAACTCAAACCATACAATGGGCATACAATGGCCGGAATATTAGTGTAATAAAAATCAGAATTCAGGACATATTGGGTGAGATCATATTTTAACCATTGGGAATTGGTTGTATAGTGAAAGGAGACATTACAAACCAGAATGGAATGATTGAAGCACTTACAAAAAAGAGCATCTTGGTCTTAAGCACCACAGCAATGGTTCCTGGTGGGGCAATGGGAGGAGCGCTGGGTGGGATGGTCAGACAGAACTGCACATTCCAATTCAGCTGGGCCGCTTGGTCTGGGAACTAGAGGAAACACAACGGGCCAGTGAGCTTCCAATTGTACAATACCACTCAAAAGTTCAGGAAATGTTTATTAATATTATTATTATTTTGGAAAGAGGTCTCTTATGCTAACCAAGGTAAAAACTAAATATTACAATTGAAATATTACACAATTTTTTTTTCTATCATAATATATTTACGCATTTTATTCCCGTGATAGCAAAGCTAGATTGTTGCTTAAAGCTTTACATTTTCAGGAGCCATTTTTTCAACCTTTGAAGTAACATGATGCTCCAGAAATCATTCTAATATGCTGATTTTAGGCTTAAGTGATACTTTTTTTTGGATTTTTTAAATTAAAAAAAGGTCAAAAGAACAGCAATTATTTGAAATCTTAACTGACCATATTAATGTATCCTTACTAAATAGAAGTATTAATTAAAATCGAATTGACCCTTAACTTTGGAAACGTGCTTACCAACTCCAGTTTCATGATGCGAACACAGTCTCTGAGTATGTTGGTGGGAGCTCCCAACAGCTTCGTGAAGGCATTTAGTGTGTTGTATTTAAAGGGTGGTCCTGCAACCTATGGTGAAAGTGAAGGAGAATGACTTGCATTTGCATGACTGCAGAAAACTTGCTCGATGGTATGGCCAAGATGGCCGCTGAGTGTACTGATTTGCTTTAAAGATAAAAATAAATAAATAAATAAATGAACAGCTAATTGCAA
This sequence comes from Cyprinus carpio, assembly GCF_018340385.1. NCBI lineage: Eukaryota > Metazoa > Chordata > Actinopteri > Cypriniformes > Cyprinidae > Cyprinus > Cyprinus carpio. The sequence goes on along the minus strand of NC_056580.1, from coordinate 19,711,757 downwards.
CTAACAGGATAGTGAATATAAGTGTTTTCAAACTAGTTTTAAACAGGTAGTTCCAACTGATATTAAGCCAGTGTTTCAAACAAGGCCATTCAAACAAACACATTACAATTCTTTCAGCTACCTTCCAGTACATAAACTGAACAAGAGGAAATTTGACCTTCATGATAGTTAGTGATTTGATGCAGTGGGTTTTTTCCTACCCTGGTCTCAAAGAACTTCTCCAGGACCTGCAGCTCCTCCTGCGACCAGTGTCCAGTGTTTTCTGGTGTGACTTTCAGCTGCAGAGTCTGGTAGGTTTTGGGGTTGAGAGCCACTCTACATTTAAGCACTTCAGTCTTAAACATGATGACGCCTGGTTCGTTGGAGTTCACAATAGTAAGCTGTTAAGAGAAGGTAATCAAGAGTGATGCAAACACAGTGTATAAGCAGAATCATACCACTCTGACTGGTTAAATTACGTGGTTATAACATGTTTACAGTTTCTGACTCACATTGGGTTCTAACTGTATGATTCTCTGTAGGTGCCGTCTCATGATGACAGAACCCAGGAAGCGCTCTAGAGGTGAGCACAGGTAGCTGCCCGCCAGCCCTGGCACTGGGCATGGCATGGGTGAAGGCAGAAGCAGCACATGTAGTTTGCTGTGGGTGAGGATGGTGGGAATGGAAGCGGCCCAGGACCGCTGTGGCAGTTTACGGGGTGGAGGCATTGCCTGTGAACCTGAACACAAACCCACATAGTGACTGATTGAACAAATTCAAACTACTGCTTATTGCTGGAAGTCACTTGAAATGCTAATAATGTTAAATTCATTTTATAGATGATTTTATTTTATTTCATTTTTAGTTTTATTAAGCAAGGACACGTTAAATTGATCAAACGTGATAGTAAAGACATTTATAATCTTACAATTTTTTTTTTTTTTACTTTCTATTCAATTAGAATCCTAAAAAATGTATCATGGTTTACATAAAAATGTTAAGCAGCACAAATGCTTTCAGAATGAGACAAATTGTTTCTTGAGCACCAAATCAGCATAATAGAATGATTTCTGAAGTAACACTTAACACTGAACAAATGACTAATGAAAACTCAAAATTCACATCACCCAAAAAAATAATAAACTAGTACATTTAATCTAAATTAAAAAAAAAATAAAAATAAAAAAAAAAGCTTTTTTTTTTTTTTTTTAGTTTTACCTTGAAGAGCATAACCTAGACTTCCAATCAAATTTTTTAACATCTAACTTAGGACAAACTAAGTAATTATCGGGAGGATCTAGGTTATATTTTATCCCAAAATCAAAAGAAAATCCCATTAAATACTGAGCCATCTATTTTTGATGTCTACCTTTACAACCATCAAGATATTTTTAATTGAAGCAAAGCCAATTAAGCAGAAAACCTCTAGCTGCAATTTAATAATAATAATAATACAAAATCATTATCATTACTGTAATGTGGAACAAATATATATATTTAAAAAATAATAAGTAAAATACTGATCTTAACGTGTTCTGATAAGATAGATCAGTCTTTAGACTCTCTGGACTTACTGGTACCAGCTCGAGGAGAGTGGGATGGGTCTGGAATAGGTGAGTGCAAAGAAGGGTTGCCTGGTGACATGCCAGGGATTCGTGCCCCGGGGGAGGGTCCAGAGACCTGCGGAGAACCTGGCCATGGCCCCACCCTTGGGCTGGCGGACACCATCGTGTATGGTGAACTGGGGTCAAGAGTTCCTGCAACACAAATGAAAGACATTTGGACCATAACTCAACATCTCAAGGAGTGTCAGCTTCCATCGATGTGCACAGATTTTACTCCACGGCAGTAAAGGTGCTCAACACAACCCCACAAAAACACATCCCTACTGGAGCTGCTTCCATTAAGTACCTTACAAAGATGATTTTGAAGGCAAACGAGATTTAAACTGATTCACTTTCACATGAATTCAACTGCAGACTAATTATGATATTTTTGAAGCATCAAAATGTACTGAATCATCAAAATGTACTGAATCGTGACATATTGTGACTAATGTGAGATAATTGACATTTTTGTACAAAATATACTATCATTCAAAAGTTTGGGGTCAGTAAATTTTTTAAGATATTAATAGTTTTACAATACATTTATTTTACAAAAACATTTCCAATTAATTTTGTTCTTTTGAGCTTTCTCTTTCACCAGAGAATCCTAAAAAAATGTATCATGGTTTCAACTTTCTTTCTTGAGCACCAAATGAGCATGATTTCTGAGGGATCACATGACAATGAAGACTGGAGTAATGGCTGCTTAAAAAAAAAGTATTGCATCTTAAAAATATATTAAAATAGCAAAGTTATTTTAATTGTAATATTATTTTACAGTACTAATGTATTTTTGAACAAATAAATGCAGCCTCGGAGAGCATAAGTGACTTCTTACAGACCCCAAAATTGTGAATAAAATAATAAAACAAAATAAAAACAAAAACTACTTCTGCTTTGTATTTTTTTTTTCTTGCATATAATCATGCATATGATTCGGACATAGATGTTTTGTTTTCCCAGTCCCACCAGTCAAAGAAACAGAGAGAAACAAGAAATAATACAAGAAGTACTGCAGCAAGTGCTCATTTAAGCTGACTACATCCTCCATGCAGAAAGTCGATCGGTAGCAATAAATTCAAAGTCTTTCACCAGCCCATCAGAGATTGAAAGCCCTGGACCACAGAGGTAAAAAGGAAAGCCAATCAACAAAGCCCTGGATCCAGGCCTCCCATGCACTTACCATGAGGGCTAGCAAAGTTGGAGGTCTGCCCCATAGAAATGCCCAGAGAGGAAGGAGAAGGGGTGGGCCCAAAGGGAGAAGGGGCACGCAGAGCTCCGCTAGGGGAATTGGCTGCGTGGATGTTTCCTGCACACAATTAACCAATCAGTGGCCTCATCAGCATCTGACAAAAGCTTGTCTCTCCCGTTCCTTCACGCTCACTTTCACACACGCTGCAGCTAAAGCGGGACAGGAGCTGCAGACCCCGAACGAAGATGGTCAGACATATGTATGACTGTGGGCAAGCTTCTTTGTGAGGTTGCATGGTGATGGTGTCATCAAACACAGACTGACCGGTAAAAGCATGCATACCAACAGACAGGAAGAGCTGGTGGGACACTTTTGCAATGAGTGGGACACCAATGAGAAAATGCTTCCTCTCCTTTTGTTTCCATGACCAGGATGGCACAGGAAGCAAAATGACAACAATTGGCAAGATAGAAACACATATTTATATACCTGGAGACTGTGTTGTTATCATGGACGGTGAGGGAGGCACATGGTACGGGTTGGGGGGCGATGTGAGGGGTGGATAAACCCCTCTGCCTGGAGGCTGTGTCTGGGTGTGGGGCATGAAGGTGTCATCCATGCTTATTGGGGAGGGAGGGTTGTCGTCCTCGTTGACCGAGCGTCTGCGGGCGTCTTGGTTACTATCCACAAACATGTTCAAGAATGTCTGCGGAAAATCATGGAAAAAGTGACAATTACGCCCATGCACACCTCTACTGCAGTGGTTAAAGGGACAGTCCAAAGAAAAATAAATTTCTTTCATAATTTACTCACCCTCAAGTTGTTGTTTGCAACCGAACAGTTTGGTTCCCACTGACTTCCATTGTATGAAAAAAATATGATGGAATCAGTGGGAATCAAAACTATTTGGTTACCAAAATTCTTCATAATATCTTCTTTTATGTTCCACGGAAGAAAGAAAATCAAGTACAATACAAGTTTGGAATGACATGAGACTGAGTAAATGATGACAGAATTTGCTTTTTGGGTGACTATCCCTTTAATATGTTTAATATTTAATATTTTTGATCCACAAACCTTCAGTCCAGGGGCAGGATAGAAACCTTCAACTATCTTGGTATTGTCAAAAAGACTATAGGCCCCGTCACGGATAGCCACCACCCCTCTGCTACGGCAGTAGATGTCAATGCAGTACATGTTGCGGAAGGCCAGACGGATGTGAGTGGGTGACTGAGGCAGGATGGAGAAGCACTGGTATGCCGTATTGGTCCTTTGGGTGAGACCCAGCATAGGCACTGTGGGTAGCTTGTTGATGGCATTTAGAGGAGCTTGAGTGTCTGAGAGGACCTGAGAACAGACAAGTGTGTGAAAATACTACCAGCAGCTACTAATGAATAGCTATATTTTGCCACTATCCACTTCAAATCGGTCAGTTAACAATTTTAATGTTTTAAAAACATACTGACAATATGTAAATAAAAATATAACATAGTGAATATGAATGCTAATACAAATAATACAACTACAAAATACAGTTCAATGATCAGTGACGTTTAGTGTCAAGGCTCTTGATACCTGTAGAAGCTGTACTACATTAGGTGTCTTGTTGAACATTTCTTGAAGCTGGTGCAGAATTATGTTGTGACAGTTGCTACAGCCTGAATTGGGCCCCACAGTCCCCAGGGCCAGATGGTAACGCTGGGTTACTGAGTTCCACTGTATCGTCACCTGAAAGAAACAGGAACTTGTAGTAAATGAAACAAGTGTGATTTAAACTAAATCGCTAAATAAAGACATTAAGGACCTTTAACATCTGCATTTTAACAAGAGAAAAAGGTTTTTACCGAGCTGCCTTTGGTGTTGCCATAGCATAGAACCAGCTTCCGGTAATTGTACAGACGTATCTCTGAGAAAAGGCTCAAATAGGAGGGCATTTCTGGAAAATGTAATTATTAATTATTAATTACAGTCAAGTATTTTTTCATACCTATAATAACTTTCAAAGGTTTGGGGTTGGTAAGATTTTCTAAAGTTTATGAAAGTAGTCTCTTATGCTTACAAGTCTGCATTATTTGATAAAAACATAGTAAAACAGTAATATTGTGAAATATTATAAAAAATTCAAGTAACAAAAATTTAAATAAAATTGCATTTTTATTATTTCTTTAAATACAATGTATTCCTGTGAAGGAATTTAAAATTGATGTAATGATTTAATACTTCAAATGTACTGTGGCACCAAAAGAATACAAATCATAGCTGGTTATCACAAAAACGCAAATTAAAATGTAAGAGATGCAATTTTACTAGTTAGAACAGAGGTACCTACCAGGTAAAGCGCGTGAGAACTCCAGCACACATTCATAAAGCTGACTAATGCTTTTCCAGTCGTTCAGGAACATCTCCACCACCTTTCTGCCACCCACCGGCTCCGAAAGGGGATTCTCATAAGTCAGGTAGACATGCCGCATGGAAGCTGAGTTGAGACAGACAGAAAATATTGTAAAAGACACATACCTTACTTTTTAAAAAGCTGTTAGAGGTAAATTAAATGTCTTTACCTTGGTCTTTGTTGGCTGTGCTGTTGAGTGGACAACTGGAGAAAACCAATTCCGCCACCCAGGTGCGATTATTCCGGCCCTGTAGTCTGAACGTACAGTCCAGCAGGGAGCGCTCCAGAGCTTTTCTCGTTTCCGCACTCACTCCCTTACAAGGTGGAACTCTGAGGTAGAGAAGGAAAACAATTGGTAAACTACCATAAAAAATGTTTTTGAAAGAGGTCTCTTCTGCTAACCAATTCTTAAAAACCAATCTTGCATTAACTTGATTAAAAAAAAACTGCTATTAAAATTGATTAAAAACAGCAATATTGTGTAAAATTTTGTATACTATTATAAACGAAATGAAAACTAATGTGTTTTAATATATTTTAAAATACAATTTATTCTTTTGACACCAAAGCTTTTTTCAGCAGCCATTACTTGATGCTCAATAAACATTTCTTATTATCAACATTTAATACAGATGTGCTGCCTCATATTTTTTGTGGAAACCATGATACATTTTTTAGAATTCTTTGACACATAAAAAGTTTCAAAGAAAAAGCATTTATGTAACATAACAAACGTCTTTCGATATCAATTTAATGCATCCTTGCTGATTAAAAGTTTTAAGTAGATATGCTCCAGTCCAATCCAGTCTGGTTTATTTACTTCAGAGATGCTTGAACTGACAACCAGAGATAAATCTTACTTCAGAATACGTATGGCGTGGCTACAGCCGTCTCCTTCAACCTGAACCCCTTGATGAGGAACCTCCATATTGGACAACTGCGAAAATAAAAGGCCATTCAGTAAACACAAAATGTGACATTTACAACGAATAGCGTCAGATAATAAAACGCTGCTTCCACCACCTAAAGGATATGCAGTACCTCACAGCGTAATCCGATGAGAGGCATGTTGGTGTCACACATGGCCACCAGGTGGGCCAGCTCCTTATTGAAGGCACACATCTCTCCTGACCTCTTGGGTTTCTTCGGTTCAATGGCACTTTGCTCTCCTGACAACTATGGAGTGACCAAAGCAAGACTTCAGTACATACAATAAAAAAGCTGAACAGCACAAAAGAAAACGACTGCAAGAAAGGGGCGGGGTTTAAGCAGAACGTTTTCTGCTTAAACCCCGCCCCTTTCTTGCAGTCGTTTTCTAACAGAAGACTGAGTTATGACATTTTGATTAAAAATTTTAATTAAAAACATTAAAAATGAAATGTGTGCATGCATGGATGATCATTCACAATAATATCAATAACACACATTTAGAAAATAAATAAGGGGAATTCCTATTTCTTGTAAACTTTAAAGAGGCACCCACTTCAGATCTTAAAAAAAAAAAAAAAAAAAAGGTTTAAGATGTTGAAGAAAAAGATAAGAAATATTTTTAGGTACTACAGAGTATGATAATGTTTAACAACAATGATGAACACACAGCTCAGTATATTCCCTTTGAGTATCCCACCTTCCTCTTGGCCCCAGGACGAGCCATTCGTCCAGATGAAAAGTCCTGCACAAGCTCCTCCAGGTTGGGCTTAAACTGCTGCAGCAGCTGAGCAGAAGGCAGCCCATCCTCACTTTCAATCTGACTCACAGACAGGAAGTAGTACTTATACTGGAGCTCTGTTGAATTGCTGGACACATCTAACATCTCGACCACCTGAGAAAAGTCGAGATTTAATGAATGTTTAAAGTTTACACAACAGCCTCTAAGTGTGAGTTAAATACATTGAATATTAAAGTATTTACAATATAGTATTGTGGAAGGCGGGTGAGTTTGATGAAGAGGCGATGTTTTGACAGGTTGCCCACAGGATGCGTGGTTAAGTTAGATAGGTGGAGAGTGTCTGTGCACAGTGTGGGAAGATGTTTCACAGACTGTCGACATCTCTGCTCGCCCAACCAGAATCTGTTCAAAACATAATAACATCAGCCACTGTCACAACATGAAACACACCAAGAACTGGCAGCTTGACTGCTTACTTGAGCTGTTGTAACCATGTGACGATGCGCTTCATGTCATCGTTAATATTCTTCTCAACATCATCCAACATCGACTGATCTGGAAAGAAACGAGTGAGACAAGTTAAGCAGTTGATTTGTTTAAATGATCTGATGTGTATCCAATGGATATGTGACTAACCGACTCCATAAAGCATTGGCTGAAACATTCCCGAATGCAAATCGACGAATATGTGGAGGCACTCCGATCGGCCGCAGGGCTCCAGTATTGGTATGACTAGTGTGGGCAGTGCAGTCTCTATGAAGGCTGAAAAATAAACACATAAAATGAATCCTCTAAATGCATATATAAAACAAATAACTGATTTATAACAGATTTTTGATGTTTTCCAGTTGAAGAATGATAAAAAAAGTAATGAATATAAAGAACATTAAAAAATTGTAATTCTTTTAAATGGGCACAATATTATTTTATGTACAATAACAATAATAACAGAATAAAAATAGATCATTTTGAGATGTGCTTCCCTATACAATATAACACAGCCTCTTGTAATTTTTGCTTAATTGCTGTAAATCAATTTAGTAACCAAGCAGTAGGCAAAACACTATATTCCATCTTTGAATAAAATAAATGCTGCAAGCACAATCATGGTGAAGATCCTTGTGGTGTTAAATACTCACAGTTATCACTAGGGTTACTACTTTTTAGGATGGCTTTGAGTTCTTGCAGTTTCTGATGCGAGCGGGCATGTACACTATCGATCAAAAGCTTTTCAACTGAGAGATGATCAATCTGAAAGAACAGCCCACAAACAAACATAAGCTTTTATCCTCTTATTATACAGTTATTATACAGAACCATTCAAAAGATTTTTTTTTATGTTTCTGAAAAAAGCTTTACTTATGTGAGAAGCCGTTACTCCAAACCTGTGTGTCAAATGATCCATCAGAAATCAATCTATTATGCTGATTCAGTGCTCAAGAAACATTTCTTATTATTATCAATGTTGATACAGTTGTACTGCTTAATAAAGGATTCATTTAAGAATAAAAAGTTCTAACAAAAAAGTAACATTATAAATGTCTTTACTATCACTTTTGATCAAATTAATGTATTCTTGCTGAAAAAATTAATAGTATAAATTTCCCACAGACCCCAAACTTTTGAATGGCAGCAAATATAATCTAAGAAAGGCCCATGCAATGATCATCGTTATGGAGTTATCAATGCTATTATCAACAAAGGAGATTATTTTAGCCAATGATACTCACCTTCATGGCTCTTTCCATTAATCTGGAATCGCAGGCAGGGAGTGGAGGCTCATGGGAGATCTGTAATGGCTTGGATCCATCGGTCTCATCAATTCTGATGGTGACCTTGTGCACAGGAGCTGTGCCAGTCTTTCTACCCAGGACCTGTTGACTGCAAGGCAAAAATCATGAGATGCAGAACCAAAAGAGAAATATTAAATTAAACCTCTGTTGCAAATTGGCAAATTTTCAAACCTACTTCCAGACAGACAACGTGAAGCACTTGGCAGGGACGTAGCGCTCCACCTGCACTAGATCACCCCACCGTTCTCTGATCAACATCAGAGTTTGAGAATGCAACACCTCCAGCTGTAGTGATAGGCAAAATGAGTCTAATACCATTTATTAAGGAAACAATTCCAATTTGTTTGCTTTTTGTCACTACATTTATTTTTTAACAAAACTTCCATTTAATAGCTTTGCTGACTTGACTATTATTCCAAAAGCATTCTGGAAAATACTGATAATAAAAATGAGTAGATGTGTCTAAACTGACTAGTAGTGTATTGCAAAATATCTGGGCAGGTTAAACAAAAGCTATGGTTTTAACCCCAGGCATGGGCTGTTTATTGAGCAACCAATCAAATGTTGTACTAAAACACAGAAACCAATCTTAGTCTTGATCTGAAAGGATACGGAGGCAGTTGTACATGTCCTGAAGAGGCTTGTCATCTCCAAACAGTCGAGATTGCACCAACTCGTGGATATAATTCACCTGCATGCTGTGTACCAATGCCCGGCCATCTAAATAAATTATATATTAATACTTATTAGTAGTACTTTAAAACATCTATTTATTAATTACTATTAATACATTTTATAATTATAAATTAAAAATAAACACTCCCATTCAAAAATTTACTTCAGGTTTTTTTTAGGAAATAAAAAAATTATTATTCAGAAAATATGCATTAAATTAATCAAAATTGATGGTAAAGACTTTTATATTGTTACAAAAGATTTGTTTCAAATAGGGCTGAACGATTATGACAAAAATCATAATTGTCGATTATTCCCTTGCAATTGTAATTGTGATTATTAATTACGATTATCACAATTCACATTGAATGATTTTAATTAGGGCTGGGCGATATATCGAACAATATGATCATGCGCATCTAGTCAGTAAATCTGGTTCTGTGATTACCGCTAAATCGCCATCACCTGCTTTCAAATAGAGCAGCATTTAATAGATAGAGCCATAGATCACTGACAAGCTACGCAATATCACGTTCATTATCGCAGATGAATCGCCTTCAATAATGAACGCGATATTGCGTAGCTTGTCAGTGAACTACGGCTCTGTGTATTAAATGCCGCTCCATCTGAAAGCAGGTGATGAAGATTTACTGCTAATCAGGGAACCGGCTTTACTGACGAAATGCGCGTGACAATCGCATACGATATATCGCCCAGCCCTAATTTTAATACCATTGTTTGAAGCAACTGCATGTCATATTTTTATATGAAAATAAACAAGCTGAAAAGACTCAAACTGAAAACCTTTCATTGCTTTTCTACAGAATTAAGCCTCAAATGTCAACTATACATTGAATTAGTTCTTTAAACAAAATTATGTTATACTAAAACTAAAATTAAACAATGGAAAAACCCTAAAGATAACCTGTAAAAAGAAAGAAAAAAAATATTTAAGCATGCAGAATAACATAAGTGGACTTTGAACAATGAATTGCCACTTTGAACAATTACGTAATTGTGGTATCCGTAATTGTAATCGCAAATTTGATTAACTGTGCAGCCCTAGTTTCAAATAAATGCTATTCTTTCTTTCTATTAATCAAAGCATCCACAACAATATCATTTGACACCGAAGACTGGAGTAATCAGAGTAATTCCATCAAAGAAATAAATTACATTTTAAAATATATTAAAATACAAATCAGATATTTTAAATTGTAATAATATTTCACAACATTACAGTTTTTACTCTATTTTTGATCAAATAAACAGTCTTGACATTTTAAAAAATCTTACCGCCCCAAAACTTTTGAACGGTAGAGTAAATAAATAAAATATGTAAAAAAAAAAATTTTATTTTATATATAAAAAAAAAAAAAGATAAGGAAAACAAGGGTACAGGGGTTCCATGATATATTATTTCTTATGTCTTATTATTACACACTGAGTATATCTTACCTCCAGTTTCCTTGTCTTCAACTAGAATCTCTAGTTTGAGAAGTCTCCAAGGGATATCAGGATCATCCCCCATCACTGTCAGCGTGGCTTCAAATTCCCCCTCAACTCGAAACTTCACTCGCCCATTGGCTTCACAGGCAAAGAGATCATAGAAACAAGTAAGATCATTTATAATCAGAATAAAACACACCGAAAATACAGCAGAAAAATGTTTGGAAACCTGTACTTATTACAGGGCAAATCTGTCTTTCCCAGTAGATGTGTGGAGCTTGTCACTTACCCACAGTTAAGTTCCACAGTTGTGGGCAAAACACAGTTGACAATACTCTGTCTCAAAATATTATACACATCACACAAAACGTTCTCCTCCTCTCCTCTTTTTATAGGGTCGGGAGGGATAATTTTGTCCTGAAAAAATAACACCATTGCCGTTTATTTCCCATTTATAATATCCACTTGAACACTGTGTTTTGACTACTCACTCGGATACACGTGGGCAGACGTGGGTAAGACCCTGTGGTCAGTACATCAATGGCGAAAGGGATGGCAAAACTAGGCAAACGTGCATGCACCAAGGCGTCCCTGGCCAGTGACGCCAGTCGGTCAGCCGTGTCAACAAATAAATAGGCTTGCTGATCCAGAAATGATGAGATCATCTGGAAATAGAGCTAAGAATGAGTACTACAGCAACAATAACCAAAATAACTCATACTGGAAGTGCCAAATAAATCACGTACCGCACATTTCTCCACCTTCCCAGCATTACTTGCCCATTTCACAAGAGCAAGCAGACGTACAAAGAGCTGCCGCGTCCGACTGGCAAACTGAACAATTTCAATTTTCCTGTAAGATATGGTTTAAGTCAGTTACATTCATATGCAAACACAATGTAACTCAGGGGTTCTCTATCTTTTAGAAGCCAAGGACCCTCAAATCCTGTGAGGGACCGCCATCCTAAAATTTGATAAGGCATATATACAGTTTTGTGTATAAAGACTTAATTTGTATTGTAAAAAAATTATGTTATCAATATGTCTAGAATATCATTTGAAAAATAAATAACATTATTGCAATTGTTTTTTTTTTCTATTAATTATAGCAGAGTACTTTATTATTACTTAATTATATGTATTCATTCATTCATTCATTCATTTATATTACTCATTAAATAAATTAGTAAACATTTCTTTTTACCTTTTTTTTCTGTAAACTTTTCCATGAACCCCTAGCACTGCCTTGGGGCCGTCATTTGAAACCCCTGGTGTAACCAATATTACATTCGTGTTTTTGAGAATCTAAGTGGAAACTCCGTGGCAGTTTCTTACCTTTCCATGTCTGTTTTTCGAGGAAGTCTGTGAAAATCATAAAGACATTATTAAATAATATCAATATCAAATGACAGCACAAAACATTTTACATCTAGACAACCTGCAAGACATAAAGTTTCATAACCACAGAACAAGAAAATTTGCATCTCCATATATGCTCTAATTATAGCAATTACACTATACTTAATATCAATAGACTTGTTCCACAGATAACACTTAACACCTGTGTCACCTGCCATATCCATATCAATCCACCTAGGCTGTTATAAGCAGAGTCACCACTAAAGCCTCATTCAAATAAACTAGCTTCATGTTAAAATATTATTTTGCCATGACAAATGGCAACATAAGGGCCACTGCTAAACTAAACCTAACTTTATTTAAGCATGTCTGACCAGTGAGCATTCAACAAGCTCTGATCTCTGATGAACTCACAGCTCAGCCAGGAGAGTGATCTCGTGGTAGGTTCGCTGCAGCAGGAACTCGATCAGGAGGCTCAGCCGGACTCCTTGAGTGGCCGGGGCTCCCGGCGGAGGCTGCGGAGCTGAGGTCGGACCCCCGGCGGGGACCAGCTGCCCGTCCGAACCGATTTGAACTGGAGCCATTTTAAAATACAACCGGAGCGGTGTACGGCCACCGACCCTTTCCCCTCGCGTTTACCGCAAACTAGCTCAAAAGATTATTATTACAGGTTCGTCCTAATGTTTATAGACGGCGGAAACGATCTCAACCCATGGAGAAAAGAAGAAATGAGTCTATAACATGTTAAGATGTGGAGAGATGGAGCCCCGCCATCACCCACTGGAGCTGAAGCAGGAAACAAAACTCTCCTTTCCCTAAATGGCGCTGGATAAATTATTTAAAATAAAAGTCTAAAAGACAAAAACGCGATTTTAAAAAGATTAGATTTGTTTTATTTCCGTTCTATTTCTTTCACAGTACATAAAAACGGAAGAATAACTTAATTTATAGAAATACGTTTTGTCTCTACGAGGAGTCAAATAACATTTTATGCAACAGTAGCTGCTGAGTAGGGAACGCTTATGGGACCTTTATTTTGCCCAAGTTTCACGGCCGGAAAGAATATCCGGTTTAGAATATATTTGTATTTTTTAATACATCAAGCATGAAAAAAAAACTAGTTAATTTTATGAAATGTATGCTGCTTATTTTTCTCAGACACCTTCAGTGCAATTCTTTTGTTGTTGTTGTTCATTCTGAACAGGACTTCTGAAAACTAAATAATATATCTAGAGAGAACAAAAAATTATGGATGAAATCAAAGTCCCTTTAAATATTCTATAGTCTTAGATGAAATATTTTGCCAAAAAAAATAATGTTATTCCAAAACCACATTTATTCAAATGTTTTAAATATTATGTTTGTGTTATTTTTGCATGCAGTTTTATTTATAAATCTAATCAGCTGGTTGGTTACTGTAGTCAAAAGTAAAACCAAATGATAAATATTGGTGCAATCCATTAATAAATAAATAAGAAATTATTTATAATAAATATATGACTCTTAACTGTTTATTAAATTATCATAAGTAATTTAATAAAATAATATATCTAATAGGGTTGGTCTTTGCCCAGTATTTTCATAGCTTTCCAACCATCCAATCACCTGCTGGGAAGTTTACAGTAGATCAAATGAACTGCATAAATTATTTAAGTTTCAATATACTCAAAACAAATATTTAAAATGGTTAAAACGTCAAGTAAAAATAATAGAACTAACAATACATCTACACACTATAAAATCAAACAGGTAATACGCCAGGTAAAAAGAATAACATGTGCACAGTTTTCAGTGTAGGGAAGGAGTTTATATATAAAGCTCAGCACACAGTGTTCGAATGAAGCCAACATGGAGAAACATTTTAATGATCAAAGCACGGAATGTTCCGCCAGTTCAGACAGCAAGGACTGCCAGAGGTATGAACGTGACTCTATATTACTGTGATGAAGTGATGCTACTTAAGAATTACAAATCGCTATATCATGGATACTGGAACGATCGCGAGATGGTCCAAAACACCTGTGCGTCAGGTGATGTTTGCGTCATTGTCAATATGAACACTTAAACAAGTAAAAGACATTTCAGAAAATGTCATACGAAGGAAATAATAATGAACTCGTCATAATTTTATGGTGATTCTATTAAATTCATCTTATTTGATGAGTCTTTAAAACAAGTCTTTATGTGTCTGTAGGGTAGACCAATATGGATTTGAGAGATCAGAAGATTTCAGCTATGAATCCTATGAGGATCAGATGTCCAAGCATTTAGCTGTTGTTACTAGAAGGTCAAAGAAGTGGTCGAAACTTTTGCAGCGGACTGTAAAATTGGAGAAAAATGTGAAAGGTAGGCAATTTAATTTAATTAATTTATTTGGTTTTATTTTATTTTATTGAAGTTTTCTTTCACTTTTAAAAGCTGTTATTTTGGGTTTGCAGTGAAGCGTTATGTGAGGAAGGGGGTTCCATTTGAAAATCGCACTCAGATCTGGATGGCAGCTAGTGGAGCTCAGGACCAGCTGGAGAGAAATCCTGGCTGCTATCATTCTATATTAAAGGCTGAGCATGACCCTAACATAGAAGAGGTAATACATGCTAGTAAGTTATTTCTCCAGTCATGAAACCATGTTTTATTTTAATGTCTGATTTGAAATCAGACTGAACAGGACATTTGGGAAAAAATATTTCTGAGAATCAAATTTATTATATATATTTTTTTAGATATGCAAAGAACCTTCCCTGACAACATTCAGTTCCGTGCCTCCTCTTAGCCATGTTTACAAAAAGCCCTGTTTAATGTACTTCTGGCTTATGGACACCACAATAAGGATGTTGGTTACTGTCAGGTACTACTGTCATGTACACAAGCCCTTTTACACACATGGCCCCTGAAAGTGTCACTTGAATCCAGGATGTATTGAGGTTCCTACTGTAGATGAGAATCTAAAAGTTTTGTTGTGTGTATATTAGAGAATAGTCAATTATAACGAGTGAGGAAGTAAGATACTCTTAAACTGCTCTAATTTTGTGTTGTTTATCCTGTCAGTATAATGACTGAACCTGTTGTACCCCTCTGCATTCAAATCAGTAGGCTGCAGAAATGAATCGCTTGTTGCCTTTTTAGGGAATGAACTTCATTGATGGATACCTCCTCATCATCACCAAAGATGAAGAGAAGTCATTCTGGTTAATGGATGCTTTACTTGGCAAGATCTTACCAGGTCGGTCACTTTAACTCACTATCGTATGCAACCAGGACTTCTTCAAAGCATCATGCATTGGTTAATTATTCCATTAATCAAAATGTAATAACTTGTTCCACTTGAAACAACTTTCTTTTGTGGATGACATCACCTAGACCTTGTGGGCGGGGGAAATAATGTTAACCAATAGCCAAATAGAAATTTAGCCATTGTTTTACATTAGCGTCCTAGGTAATTCTATGCTTAAATCTTGCCAATATTTAAAGGGATAGTTCCCCCCTAAAATGTAAATTCTGTCATCATTTACTCACCCTCATGTCACCAAAACTTTATGACTTTCTTTCTCCTGAAAGATAAAACAAAATATTTGAGAATTCATTTGAGTCCATATCGGGGGGGTGGGGGGTTGCAAGTCAAAGGTCACCAAAACCTTTGGTTGTCAATAGCTTGTGTTCGGCAGAAAAAAAGAAAGTCATACAATTTTGAAACGACTTTATGGTGAGTAAATGATGATAAAAATAAAATGTTGTGGTAAACTACTCTTTTAACACAGCAGTTTCATGTGCATGTTCATGTTCATGCATATGAGACATCTGAATATCCTCTTTAAGTTATAAATACTCAGAAATTAGGAATTCATCCTAATTCCATTCTGGATCATGTTCCATCCATATGTTTCATTATTATTATTATTATTTAGACTATTACACACCAACAATGCTGGGGCTTAAAATGGATCAAGAGGTGCTTGGAGAGCTTGTCAGGATGAAGATCCCTGCTGTCTGGCAGGTCATGAATCGGCACGATGTAATGTGGACCCTGGTGGTCTCGCGCTGGTTCATCTGCCTATACGTTGACATACTTCCTGTAGAGGTGAGGATGAAGTCAATGGTTGTACTCTCTGAAAAGAGTTCAATGGTAAACATTGAAATTTCAACAATTTTGAAATTTTATGAAATCATTAGTCGGTATTATGTAGCATATTGTAATGCCAATATTGAATGTAATGATTGGTAGCTATGTGTTTTTCTCAGACAGTGCTGAGAATATGGGACTGCCTTTTTTACGAGGGATCCAAGATCCTGTATCGTGTGGCTTTGATGCTGATTCGTCACAATTAGAACCTCATCTCACAGGCACAGGGTCTCCCAGAAATCTGCGAGCACTTTAAACAGATCACTCACGGGGAGTACGTAGAGGACTGCCACACATTCATGCAGGTAAATTCTGTGGATGCTATTTATTCACCTAGTAATACTTACAGAAGTCTTTATGATGATGTGTTTGTTCTGAAGAATGTTTATTTGTCATCTACCTTCAGAAAATCTTTATGGAGCCAGGAGGTCTCTCTACAGCAACAATTACTAAACTCAGGAAGATGTGTAGGAATCGCATTAGTTCTGCCCAAAACCCTCCTTCACACTAAATGGTGAACATGGACGTACAGTTTTGACAGCATGTGAGATGAGAATCCAGTCATTACTCCAGTCTTCAGTGTCACATGATCCTTCAGAAATTATTTTAATATGCTGATTTGGGAAACAGCATTTGTAATTAAGTTGAAAGCAGCAGTTGTGCTGCTTAATATTAATATTCTATGGAAACCATGATACATATTCTGATTAATAGAAAACCAAAAGAACATTTCTTGAAATAAAGTCTTTAGAAAAATTAGAAATGTCTTTACAGACACGTCTGATCAATTTAATGCATCCTTGCTGAATAAAAGTAATTTTTTTTAACAATAGTTTACCCAAAAATGTTATTTACTGGAGGCATATCATTCCAAACCTGTGTGATTTTCTTTTGTTCTGTCAAACACAAAAGTAGATATGTTGAAGGTGAGTTTTTAGATGAACTATCCCTTTAAGAGGAATATCTTTTTTTATTATTTGCTGACCTGTTGCATTGTTGTTACTAATAACAAGTTTTCTGTTCACATTTACAGTTGATGAAATGTTTTAACTAAATAAAGATATTTACCAAGCAAACTTATTTTTTTGTCATTTACATTCATTTTATTTAGAAACTTAGAATCGCATTCCCTTAAAACAACATGAACTTCGTAGCAATCAAGGCAACACTTTAATATCCACAAAAAAATGTATGCAGTCATTCCATATGAAGGCGCATCAGAAAGGAGAAAAATTCATCCACCATATGATAAAGCATGTTTAACAGTGCACTCCTTGTGTTTGTAACAGTTAACCATTTACCTGGGTCTATAATAGTCTAAACCTACCTCAAGTTATTCAGAACTTCCTGTTGTGTTAGTGTGAATCGTACCCTTTATCCATCCAGTAGTGCAAAACCATAATATTTCCTCACTCTAGAATTTCCCTTTTAACATTTCTGAATGAGTGCAAATACAATGCTAAACGGAAGCAAGCAGGCTATATAGTTTTAATATGTAGTACGAGAGGGAAACAGAGCTATATAGTGATACTGAAGGGTATTCTACTTTAGAAAGTGGATATTCCCTGTCTCAGCAGATCTGGAGAGATCCATGCTAGATGTGGAAATTCTCTTCATTAAAACTTAGTACCAGACTGACATCTGACTGAACACTGTTATGCAAGGCTTTGTTAGCAATAATAAATTAATTATATTTCTCCAATTCGGTATATCTCAAAAGCTGAGTCTTGTATAGTGTTCAACCCCAAATGAGAACTTCACAAATCACAGACAGTAGTTTGAGATCAGGATCAGGTGTTAAATAGTGTTAAATATCTAGTCCCTTTTAGACTCAGCATGTAAGATTAACAACATCATCAGTTTTCCCTAAATCCTTGTATTTATATAAATAAACGCATGAGGTTAAATTTAAGAATATGAGGTACCAAACAGATCGTATGCTTTCTAACCCAGATTAAGCCTTAATGACAACAAACTCCAGGCATTCCTCTAGATAAGCATAATCTGGTTCCTGGAAACAATACCTTAGCATGACCTACAGCCTCAAACACACCTTTGATTTTGCCCTGCACCCTTAAGTATGCAATAATTATACAATGTTTAACATAATACAACAGAAAGTCCAGGAAGCACAGGTCCACCTGAGCGGTGACAGGGTGAGACACCAGAAGAGGGCACAGCAGGTTAAAAACTAGTGTGGTTGAGTCCAGATGAGAACAGAAATCGGTCGTGCCTACACATACTGGCTTAAAGATTACATGAGGTTAGATGGTCTGGTAGCCCGCATGACTTCTGTTCCTGCCAATAACGTAGGCCAGGATCACTATGAGCACAAGAACAGCCAAGGCAGCACCCACAATAATGGGAATCAACATGTCGTCCTCATCTAGCTCACACACCTCAGCTAGAACAAAGTGAGAGGAGAGAGAGGGAGGCAAAAAATAAAAAGTTAAGGAAACTACTATTTAATCACATCAGTATTTCAAGATCTATTAAAAGAGAATATCATCAGTTTTAGTTAACTTTAAAAACCCTTTATATGGACATTCAAAAGTTATTGGGTTTAGCAATGTCACGTTATGACAACCAAGAATCTGATGCTGCCAATTAATCTCAATTTGTGTTGAACCCAGAATATTCTTTGAAGAATTAAAGGACGAAACTGACAAATGGGAAAAGAGAGAGAATAATACCTGCTCCAAAATCTCCATTGACACCGAAAGGCTGCACTTGAAGCTGGAAGGTGCTGAGAGAGAAATCCTGTGTAACGCTCAAGGTCTTCTCTTTCTGACACATATAAGAGTGGCCCAGGGTTCCCACCATGTAGTTCAGAGTGGTGTTCCTGAAAACAATGCGCTCTAGGCAAAACAAAAAACAAAAAGGAATTTGCTCAGCTTTTCACAGAACTAAAACTATTGAACATGGAATATTTAATAGTGACTTACTAGTCATATCAGGCAATGCAGCTGACAACTCCAGCCCACTAAGATGAAACTTGTTTGATGTGGAATTCTGAAAAATGAATTTTATGTTATGATGACACCAACATGGTCTGGATAATTTAAGAGGGCATTAGGGGAAATAATAGGAGGAGATTCGAAACTTACCAAAGAGAAGCTGAAAGTCAGAGTAATGTTGTCCTCAGTGAGTATGAGAGTTGCACTGTCTGGATCGCAGGATCCAGAGAATTTAACCAGGTTTGGATGCAGGTTCAAGACCTCCTGGACAGTCTGAAAAGCAAGGTATGTTCACATTTAGATTACTTTTACAAATGAGGACTAAACCTTCATTATTCTGAATTCCTTAGTCATAAAATAGTCATACAAATCCCTTTATCCCAGCAAATCCCTTTATTTAAATAACAATCCAAGGAATCTTAATAATGGCAAAATAAACGGTATTTATCAAAGAAATTAAGCATACAGGTCCTTTTTCTATGTGTCATCTCAGGTGCATAAGAATGGAAAATTAAAATGTCATTTAAAATAAGTTTGTTTGCTTGCCCACTGAACAGAAAATGAAATATTTACAGAATATTTCAAGCTACTCTTGTCCATTGAAAGTGAAAGTTATATGTGCAAGTACCTTGCCATGAGAGCGCGAAATAAAACTAATTTTGAGCTGCAGTCCCATCCGTGCCAAGAGACAGACAGCGTCAGTGGCATTGGTGACATTGTAACTGCCTCGCTCAGGGGGTCCGGGGGTTGCAGGAGAAGCCGGAGGTGAGCTGGTTTCAGGGGTGACCACAGTGGGTGGAACATCAGCAGTCAAAGTCTGATGTATAGTGAGAGCTGTAATGGTAATGTCATTGTTTTATAAAGCTCTAGATGAGTTGTAGAACTGATTAGGAAGGTGCACTAAGATTTTGCTACACTAAGCTTCATTCCAATAACATAAGTCATTTTAGACTTTATACTGACACCTGACGATATGGATGCATTGCATTTGTTTACTAAATGCTGCTGCTTCACCAAACCAGTTTATTTTTTTTATTTTTTTCTTATCGTAATTATTAAATGAAGCAAACTGTATGACAGACTGTTCAGTTAATGGCAATACGGTGGCGACCCGTCACGTGTACACAGTACGGTTTCTTTTTATTTATACTGAGCCTTACTTTTACATAATCATCTAATATCTTAATTTCATAAACGTTTTCTTAATTTAAAAAAAATCACCATTAAAAATGTATTAAATAAACTGGAAGTCAAAAAATAGCATGGATATTGTAGTGATTTTCAGTCACAGTCATATCTGCAATATGCAAAAACATTTCTCTCCAAATGAGAAATAACGTAAGTCAGCTTTTCTTACACAGCAGACATGTTTAGGCCATGGTTTTGCAGGAATAAACATTATTATTAAAAAAGACAAAAGAAAGCAAAAATAAATGAAAAACATAAATTAAAAAAGAAAAATACTACAGCGTTCTCCATAAATAACGTTATATGGACTTGGACCGTTTCTTATTATTAATTAATTAACCAACCAAAACATAACCAGACTAAATGCTATAATCCTTTAGCCCAAAATCCACTATATGTAAATAAAACTTACCTAACAGCAGGCTAAAAATTGCCCCGGAGCGCCTGTTTTGTTCGCGGATGGTACTTAAAACGTACCTTGCCAAAGTAAAATCAAAAAAAAACAAAACAAAAAAAAATATAAACAAAAACCAGATGATGCCATACAATATCAATATTCAAACTTAACTCTATAACCGTCGTCACAGTGCTGACGTATACAACCTATTTGAGCTGCTGTTGTGCCAAATTTACATCTGATAAACACACCAGGTCAGATTTGTTTAGTTTCTCGAAACCGCAGCAGGAAACACCAGCGTCATGTGAGCGACTGCTAGCATCAAAGCCACGGCAGCAATGCGCATGCGCATTCTATTTATGCAATTTTTATTTATTTATTGTTTTAGAACAGATAGAACACAATGCACCACCGAATAAAGTAATGCTAATAAAGTAATTAAATTATAAAACAATGACTTTCATTTGCTCTCCCAACGTTCACTATTACGCACGACATTTCATGATTTGTCATATTTCATTCATATTTCTGTAAGTGTTGTGATCGATTTTTAGTTCCTGGATAGTCAGTGAGTCAATAATTTAAATAACCGTAAAATACACATTCATACAAACTTTAACAGAATAACAAGCGATTTTTTACAATTATTTTATTTATTTATTTATTTATTTTGCATTTTATTTAGTAGTGGTTAATACTTTGACAATAATAAACAAGTTAGTTATTGCCTAAATTGTATGTTCCCTGTGGTTAAGCTGTACTTAAAGAATGCTGAGATATGGTAAAAACATAGATGCTACATAGATTTAAAAGTAGCTACACATAATCTAAGTAAATTCTGTAAAGAGCAAAGGAATGAGGACACAGGTGTCACATTACAGAGACAGTTTACAAGGACACTAAAGATTTTAGGAACCAGAATGCCATCACAGAATTGTGATACCTGACCTTTTACCCTTTTATGTTGCTTGCAATGGTGTATTTAGAGAGCCTGGTAAAATGGTTTTATGAAATGAATCTAACACTGGCAGCAGTTATGAGGGAGACTGGAGCTAGTGGTCAGTCTTTTCACTACAGTGAATATTTCTCAAGTTAGACTGATTTTGTATAGACATGTGGTAGTGACTTGAAACACTTTAAAGCTATTGAACATTTCCAACTATGTTACCCAGGAAAAAAGATACAGTTCATAGGATCATGTGGAATGTTGTCACTCTATATGAAGGAAGTTGTCACAGTGGAATCTGCTTTTAAAAAAGCTTATTAGACATTTTCAGCTACACTGAAACAGTAAAACATTAAAAAAAAAAAAAAAAAAAAAAAAACTTATTGTAATTAATAAATTTAATTAATTCTGTAGATCTGACATTTATGAAATGAGAAACTATTTCAGCCTTTTGGTTAAAATCTTCCATCATTATGTAGCTGACCCCCAGCTAACAAAAATATGTTGTAAGAATGTTTTGCTAATGTTCTCAATAAGTTATGAAAACATTATTTCTGAATTTTCTGTGAACGTTCAAACATCCAACTTTTCTTCTTGGTTGTGCAAACATTAAAAGAACATTAGATCATTCTGCAAAACATTATAGGAACGCTACTTTTGAATGGTCTCTAAACATTCTGAAACAAGTTGTAACATTTATAAAAGTTTAGACATCCAAACATGCAAACAAAACATTTCAGAAAAAAAAAAAAAAAAAAAAAAACATTTTGTGCTAACGTTTTGAGAACATCAGAGACCACATAACTTCAAACGAACATTATTTTAATGTTACTGTAAGAATGTTTGTTCATAACTTGCCAAAGGAAACTTGCCAAAATGTTAGCCAAAGTTCTGAGAATGAATTTAAACTTGTACTAGTGAATGTGTATAAAAACACACAAATGGCAAATGCAAAACAGCAGGGGGCACAACATGCACAAACTAGCTTGTGTATTGCAAGTTGCAATGTATATTTAATAAAAAAATAAATAAAAAAGACATAAAAAGTAAAATAAAAAGAAAAAAAACACTTTAATTGTTATAAGAATTACAGATGGAAGTTTTTGATTTCTGTTCTGAAGATGTTGCCTGATTTTATTTTATTTTTTCCTTAACTGTTAGAACTAATATTTCTATTGTGTGTGATTTCCCGCGGAAAGGGAAACAAGTTAGTGTCAGATCTGTTATGAATACATCAACCCAATGCTGTTCAAATGGAAAAATCTAACTCAGCAGACAGTGTCTGTGAAGTAACCTGCAATACTGATGAAAGACACATAACTGTTAGCGTGAAAATGGTCTAAAAATATACAGGAAATGCTGGTGAGACTTTTTTTCGAGATGATAGGACAAGAGACTCTTTGGTCAATGCATTGCCATTCACTAAAAAAAAAAAAAAACCCAGGGCTAGGGCCACTTCCTGTAGGTAAAAGACTGACACATTTGAAGCAATCAAAACAGAAAGGCAAAAAACTGTTGCATGTCACTTACAGGCCAAGCAACAGTAAGGTACGGCATCCACAAAAACTTCGTCATTTCGAGGAATGTAATGGAAATGAGCAGGACAATCACTCTATTGTTCTTGGCCTCACATGTGTCCTTCACAGGTAAAATCATTTTTCTTGCTCTCTACATACTTATTGCACAGGGTGTCATACATCTACATACATCTAGCACAGAGTTTTGATGGTATCCTATAGGGGTTGTGAAATCTGTATCCGTCGCTGTCTGGAGTAAATGTTTAGAAATTGAATATTAGAATTTTGTGGGGGGTTTTTTCTGTAAAAAACAGTGAGGTCAAACATCAGGACATCTTCATGTGGTCATTTTAGTTTCCCTGTACAACCAGCTAGTCCTGTAGCATAAAATGTAACATCTAAGACTTGTAAGTGACAACTGTGCAATACACTATTGAGTTTGCAACATCATTTCTGAAAAGATGAAGGGTTTTCAGCATTACTATGTTGATGGTTTGTAACTGTAACATATTCATGTTTAAATGTTGTTTCCTGAGATTAAAAAAGGAGGATCCAAGACAAGCAACTCTAACTCTCTGAAACCCACACAATCTCCTTTGAGAAACTCAAGGTCAGAACTGACAGGATCAGCAAATGGCAGCTTTTCAAAAGTCAACAACACGAATGGCCGCTTTGACACACCTATTGTAGGATACTTTATTATTTTATTTACCAAATTAAATTCAAAACAAATAATAATTAGCAAATATAGTTATTATATATTTCTTATTATTATCACTAATATTATTATTTTATGTGTAGTGGTTTAAAAAGTTCTACTAAAATACAGCAACAAATCATGCAGAAAGTGATTATATATTCAGAAGTAGTAGTAATTGAAAGAGTTGATTAACGCTTTCTACCTGTTCAATACAAAAGCTTTTTAAAGAAAAATAGTATTAGTATTAGTTAGAGGAAGTTTGTTTCTAAATAAAGTGATATTTTAGAAACATACCTGACCTTTACTAGAGCAATATGCCAAAAAGACAACAAACTCATTTTCGATCCCTATTAAATATGTCTGTGTTTGCAGCATAAGTGGAAGAATTTAGATACAAGTTTGAGTCAACAGTGAGAAAAATAGATAACTGATGGCATAGCCCCTTTACATATACATTCTTGAATGTACAACCATTTTAGCCAAAATCCAAATACACATCTACTAGATATTTCTGACATTTGGAACAAACTGCAAAATCGTTGAATCTGTTGAATATGATATCTTAGCAGTCAATATGGCCTAATAAATAAAATAATAAAAAAAACTATTTCTCATTTTCTTAATTCATCATGATTCAGTGTTGCTGTCATACTGAATAGAATCACACTAGGTAAATAACTTAATTTTAATATTAATAGCTTCTTCAAGGTAATCTTTTCTTCATCACTGACAGTTTTACATTTTTAATCAATCTGAAGCACCTCTTTGTGTTTTTCTTTGTTTTCTATTAAGCAAACAAAATTCAGCTAGTGATAACTCATGCATAAGTGATAAATGTACACTGCAAAAAAATATATATATATATTTGCCAGGACATTATCTGTTAATTTTATACAATGCGTTAATGCAATTCGATGCAAAATTCAAATACTGGTGTTTTACAGAAAATTCAGTTATTTTAATACAGTACCAGTAGTTTTAAAAAAAAAAAATTTTTAGTGTATAAAGATTTTATTTGTCTAGACTTATATACTGTATTGATAGTTACTTAGCCCTGGTTTCTGTGTGCAATGATCTTGCAGAAGAAAACTTTTTGCCCCTATGGCATGTGAAAGGTGTGTGGTCAGCTTGCTTCAACCTTCATCCACCAGCCCCCATAAACTCCTATTTGATCTGCAGTGATGCAATGGGGGCTTTACTGTTTTGTGCTCATTCTTGCACTTATTTAGACCCATGCAGAGAAACCACTGAACAAGATGACACACACACATTTAAACGGAGATCACAGAGAGACAGACAGAGGAGCCTGGGCCCCTTCTGCCTCGAACAGGAAGGCATGAGTGCAGTTTTTTTCATACAGATTTGTTCTGTGAAAAAACTAATTACGGATGAGAGTGAGGAATGAGACTCATCCCTTTTACATTTAATTATGCAAGAAGTTTCTAAAATAATATTTCAGTAGTTTAAGATCACAGTACATGCACATCATACGATGTGCCGAATAAACTCTGTCAACGAAGTATACAGTACGGTGCATGTGTATTTTTCTAACTCTTGTCTATTTATCTAAACATTACGCATAGATTTATATATTGCAACAGCAGTAAAGTGGTGACTAGACCAAAGTTTATTTGATTCATGCTTGCATTACACAGTTTTTTCTCTCTCAATTACTTCAATGTTTTTATTTGTCCTAACGATAGGTAAGAATTATTAGTGCAGAAATGTCTTAATATCTTTGAGAACTGATTACAGTTAAAAGTCATTGATTAAAGTTAAAAGTCAAGTTAGATATTGAAGTTTATCCATAAACAGCTTGCTAAATTAATAGATCGCAATGCAATGCTTGTAAAGTATTTGGATGTCTTCCAAATACATACCAGAGGAATAATGATGAATGCGGTATATATTGTGCATGCAAAATTCTCTACATCTAAGTGCAATGTAACTCAACTTTTGTGTGTTTAATTGAATTTCAGTTGTTTTTACTACTGGTTTTGTGCAGTTATGACAAACCATGGTGCAAAAAGTGGTATTTTGAAGATTTTCATATAGACATTTACCTTATTTCAAGTCACGCTCGTTAATAATTATGCTTTATTAGAAAATGCATTTAGACTTTTTGGTTCACAATCAAGACATCTATATATCTATTTAGATTATTCTGTTAAATAAAAGAGTCCGCGGCATATTAAGCAGTCCGACTAAATGTTCCATACATGTGCACTGTTTTTATTTATTTATTAATTTTCTTTGAAAAGGGACAGTATACTATTTTTATTAAATGTTTCCATTCAGTGCATTGTACCGGATTTTACCAGAGACTAATTTTCATTTACTTTAAAAAAATGACCCAAAATAAATACTACACAATACGTACAATACATTAAGAAACCTTATGTAATATTTACACTAAAATGCATATAATCTATATTTCAGCTTTGTTGGATTTGCTTTAAAATTTCAGTAAGTTTTAACTGGTCTCTGTAGTTTGATATAAAGTTGTAAAGCCAGTTTGCATTCTACTCATTTAATCCAATAAATGCAAGCAGATCATTTGTGTGCCACTTTTGGGATGCCCCTGTTTAAACTCAAATTTTAATAGGTTTTACAAGAATTTCTAACAAGAAAGAAAACATCAGAGAAAGTCTTTGTATATGAATCGCTGACTCTAGAACTAGACATGAAAGCCTTGGGATCGGAAAATTGTATTAACATCCCATAGACATTTAGGCATATACAATTTTTCAAATGTTTTCCAACTTCTTAGGTGCCATAAAGCTAAATTAACATCTTAATGTAATCTAAATACAGAGTTTTTTCTTTTTTTATTTGTAAGGTGGTTTAGGTACTAGTGGTGCTTCTCGTAAACTGTTTTTTTCTCTCATTCTTCCATCCTCTTATGTATTTTTAAACATAACATTACAAAACCAACTAAGCAGGGAAAGGAAAAAAAGAAGTCAAACATTACAGAATATCTAACAAGAACAAGCCATCAAATTCGAAATACCATGTTTACTTTACGAAAAGTCTGTTTAAAAATGTTTGTTCTATTTGCAGAGGCCACGTCTGCGAGTGACCCAACGTATTGCTATGTTTTAGATGTTTTCCTGCTGCTGTATTCTATCCTTTTTACTGCGCTCTACTTCAGAGAGAAGGTAAGTTGAGCCCTAGCATGCACCATTTGCTCCAAATGAAGAAATTTACCTCACGGTTTTAACCGCTAACCTGTGTTCTGCCTTGTACGGCTTAGTTTACAAGAGAAGGGCCTGTTCCTCCAGATCCTGCGTCACCGGCCCGTGACCCCAATGAGCCTGTCTATACAGTGAGTTCTCATTAATAAATATCTCCCAAACAGAGCTTCATGTTCAAGGGTCAAACATACTTCATGTGTTGATGTGTATTCCATTGAATGGGTCATTCATACTATGAAGTGCATTTTTTATCTCCCTGTCATGGGTGTAATATCTGATAAAATATTAAAACGCCTAATATTTATAGATTAGTTTTCTTGTATCTCGGAGCCACAATTAAGTAAACATTGGTAGGAGTTTTAAACAATTTCACTACTTTGGTTTGAACTTAATTTTGGTTTGTTGCCATATTTGTGATGTGCATGGATGCACTACTGAAAATAAGTAAATAAAGTTCCTTCTTTTTTCTTACTAATCAAAAACGTTATATAGGCTAATACAACAAGTAGGCCTATGCTAGGCTATTATTATCGCCATCTGTTATATCCCAAAAACTCGAATGGTATTTTGCCAACCTTATAACAGCTAAAATCCAACTTTAAATATCAAAGAAAACACTAACATTGTTGTGATATATGTGTAATGTGTAAAGACATAATAAAGTGATAAATATAGGCAGTTTTAATACCTTCTACTATTGGTTGCATATGGTTACAACACTATTTGTTTATGAGAGGCTGTTTACCGTACAAATATGCACCCTGACTTATTTTTAATCTGACATTTTGTGGTTAGTGAAAAGGTTGAAAAACTCAAATTAAATGTTAATACTTTAAGGTAAACACAAATATATGTAGGCTAGGTACTTTTTTCATTTTGACCTTTTTTTAAAGTCTCAGATGGCCAGAGCTTTTTCAAGTCGGGTTCAACCCTTAATTAAGCATATTTATTTTGAATCGTAACAAAATTCAAAGTACTGCCTAACTGGAATGACCCAGATAACACTAAGGCAACGTGTGTGTTGTATTTCTCAGGATCTGGATCTGCCTCAGATGAATTCTGATTACCAGCAACTGGATAGACCGGTGAGATTATTTGATGTTTTCATTTATTGTAAGTACATTTACATTAGCCACGATGGCAGTTAGAGCATAGCAGTGCATTAACTGCACATTAATGCTATCTAGTGTGTTGTACACTTTACTTCCTGCCTTGATCTCCAATCTTGTTTGTAATAACTCAAACAATGATAAAAATCAAAGATAAAATCATAAAGGTAAAAAATGCAGTTCTTAAATTTAAAAAAGAAGGGGGTTTTGTTTTTTTATGTCTACCAATATCTACATGTTTCAGATTAGAAGACGAGAACCAGAGACACATTACCAGGTCAGTAACACTTGCTTGCAAAAAAGGATGAGAGTAACAGATAAAACCTGCTGCCCTCCTGTGGTTGTTTACACTTGAGCACTTATATGTAGTGCTTTGCAATGGTGGTTGGTGTATTTACTTTGGTCTGTGTATTTTCTAGGAACTGAGAGCACATACAAGTGATGAATACCAGGAAATAAGAACTAAGGGAAAAAAAGTAAGTGTATCTAGCCAACGAACATGAGAGAAGTGTGTGGGTTGTGGGGTTAGGAAGTGTTTTGATGTGAGGTTTACCCAGTGGTGTGATGCATAATATACTTACTGTGCTCAATTGCCAAATCGATATAAATATAATTTTTCTATTTCTGTCTGCAGCCTCGCAAAGGCAAGAACCAATCTAATGAGGTAGTGTACAGTTCATTTTAAACCCTTGGTTTGATATGTACCTCAGTGGCATTCATATATTTTTAAACATAAAAATACATTTTTATGACCACCTGGTATATAACAATCATCTATTTTGCAAGTTTCTATTCCCAAATGTATCATCTTAATTGTCTTATAAGTGTTCTAGGTAGGTTTAAAACAGACTACAGTTTTGTATTCACCAGTGCAAGTCATTTGTTTATTCCTTTAAAGGGTCGAACAGGGAGAAACAGGGATGCAGCTGAGGCTATGGAGATGGAAACTTTTCCCACTGCAACATTGCACAATTAACACAGTTAGCACAAGCCCAGGAGCAACTTGTATCTGCCAACTAACAGACAAATTCTGTATCTTTGTTGGATGCATTTATATGCCTTTTTTTTGTTACTTTGGCTAACCTGTATTTTGTAGTCTCGCATACACTACCATTCAGTGGTTTGGTGTAGGTAAGATTTTTACTACTACTGTTTAGCAAGGATGCATGAATTTAATCAAAAGTGTCAGTAAAGACGTGTTTAAAATGTTAAAAACGTCTTTTCAAATAAGTGCTGTTCTTTTGAACTTTCTAGTTTTCATAAAAATATTAAGCAGCACAACTGCTTCCAACATAATAAAAAAAAAATATGCTTTTTAGCACCAAATCAACATATTAGAATACATTCTGAAGGATCATGTGACACTGAATTCTGGAGTAATGACTGTTGAAAATTCAGCTTTGCCATAACAGGACTAAACAATATTTCAATATATATTAAAATAGACAAGTTATTGTAAAATTGTATTATTGTTGTACAGTACTACTGTTTTGCTCTATTCTAATTAATTAAATGCATCTTTGGTGAGCATAAGAGACTTTTCAAAAACATTAAAAATCTTGCAGACCCCAAACTTTTGAACAGTAGTGTGTTATGCATGTACAGATGCATTTTTTTAATACAGGATATTGAATGTTAATGCAAGGTATGAACAGATCATTCTTGATACATTTTATAAAGACAATTTAAGTACAAAACCTCTGTCTGGAGAGGTAGTACTGTTATTTTATACATATTTTTTGTACGTAAAATTGCATGTTTTGTGTGAACTATTGTAAAGCATTAGGTTAAAAATAAACTAAAATTGATATCAACTCCATTCATTTATCAACAGGATCCAAAAGATGACAAATATTTAAAGACCAAAGACATGTTAGAATATTAAAACACTTGGAAAATGGTTTAATGATGTTTACAACAAAAAAGAACTGTACAGTTACAGTGAAAGATTATCCTATATATATATATATTATATATAGATATAATATATATATATATATATATATATATATATATATATATATATATAATATAATATAAAAAACAAACAAAAATACAGCAGACAAATGCATCAAATCTACCATGTATCCTGATTCACATACTTATATTCTACACGATCATTCAGATCTAAGCTACAGTGATGTAGCCATTTAGCGTTCAGTCTTGGGTGTATGTTCTCTTGATAACAGGCCAGGAATGGCACTAGAGTTCAGGTCTGTAGTGATACTCAGCATCCAACCAATCATCACTATTACAACAGAGAGTTACAGCGTTCCAAAGGGAGATAAAGAAGTACAATCTACAGTATGTGACCAGGTGAGAATGGAACACATTCCTTGAGCTTCAGCCGTAGGAAACATGGAAATGAGAGTACAGAGAGGGATTTATTTTGAAATCAGTGACCAAAGTATTATGTACATAGTCTTTTTTTTTTTTATCTTAGTCTTTTTTTCTTTTTTGTCTTAAAAACAATGATAAGTTGGGCAGTGAAACTGATATCACATACACTGACACATCCGAAAACATACAAAAATACTATTTCTTTCACCTACAGTAAGACAGTTTTGCAGTTAAATTCCATGCTGTGACAGAAAAAGAGCAACAGATCCAACGAACAAGAAAATTAAAAAAAAAAGACAAACTTTTTTTTTTTTTTTTTTTTCATAAGCATCTCAGAAAAATACCAAAATATACATCTAAGCTTTGGAATTACTGAGGTTAGGACTACTGTCAGGGCTGGGTTCTGTTTCTTAATACACAAGCTGCAGGGTTTGGGAAGGAAGAGGAAAAAGAACAGAGTAATCTTTGGTATCTGCATTTGTAAAACATTTCATATTTGGATATTTTTGCTTTGGGATAGAGCTTATAGTTGCTTTCGACTCTCCACTCGGCATAAAACTATTAAGATCCATCTGAAAAGGACCGTGTCGAACAGACGCTGCCCTTGTAGGATGGAGGACAACAATGCATAGTTGCACAGCTGATCAAACCAATTGAAATCATGATAACATGGAAACAGCAAAGATAGATAAAAGACATCGACAGAACATCAAAACCATGGGATGACGGCACCTAAAAGATGACTATGGAGAGACGTTGCATGTTTTCTGAAGACAATCATAGAAACAGTGTTGCCTTGCTGCAGCCACAGAGTGGAACTCCAGAGGACAGTTTATCCTGAGCAGGTTGCAGTGAACCCAGGACATCCTTCAGCGTGTATTAATAAACATCACCCAGCCCATGAGGGGTTACTGTAAGTCCTTTCCAGAAGCTGGCAGAGCCGTTTTGCTTCCTCTTTCTACTAAACCCCACCCACTTGGCCACATGAGTGACCAATGATGTAAAACCACAAGCTGATGGTTGAGGCAGGGCACTAGAAGAGAGAGTTTAGTCCATACAATCACTTTGAAAGTCTTTGGTTACCACTGAGGAGGTGAGAAACAAGCAGACTGCAAACCCAGAAGAACGAGTGCCACAAACCCTGTGTCAAATAAGGGTAGGGGGTTCATGAAGAAGACGACTGTCGAATCATAAAAAAGCTCTGGTATAAAATTATGAGCTATAGTGTGAACTTAAATTTGTATCAAAAGCAAAATATAAATAAGTGGGATGGGCTTCTAATATGCATGAGCTTGTGCGGTCCTCTGGGTATCCATCCGGTTCCTCATTCCAAACTTTAAACAGACATCTGCAGGCTTCTGTTCTGGGACAGATCTTTTTTATTATTATTATTTAATCTTTTGAAGTAGATTAAAGCAAGTTTTTACTCAGTTTTGAGTTATAAATGAGGTATACAACAGCTCCTTTACTCAGACCAGCTCTCGCTCGGCTCTCTGGTGCATGACCTCTTCTGTAACTATCCTATTTTGTTACTAGACTGAGGGTCTACAGCGGCAAACCCCGCTACAATCGAGAAACTATCCAATCACAAGTCAAAGCATCCACACACGGCAAAATCAAGTGCCAGAAAGGATCCGCAACAACTTCGAATGTACAAAGCTGCTGCCAGGTTCAACATCCTTGGAGAAAGCACATCCGACACATCTCATGAGCACACAGGTTCAAAAAGATTTCATTTACAGCCAAGTGGTCAATTGCATCAAATGATGCATGATGCTTCCTTATATCCACTTAAAAAAAAAAAAATCTGTTACCTGTATTTCCTACCAACGAGTCTCACTAAAAAGTCTCATTAAGATATCACATCAGACAGAACCTCTCTAAAGTATTATCATTTGAAGTAAATGCACCACTAGCGCCCCCTACATATCAGCTGGAGTTGAGTTATTAGTAAAGCTTTTAACAGGTATCCCACCAGCTTGAATTTTACCTACAAAATAGGTAGCAACACTTCCAAAATATCACAAAACACAAATAAAACTCACAGCGTTATTTTCATGGTTGATATACACACCATAAGATTTACACACTTGCACACTCTCTTTCACACCCCCTCACATACGCGCGCCCCGCACACACACACAAAAACACAACCAAAACAAAACAAAATCATCTCTCATGTCAACATATTATAGTTTGCTACAATGTGTCAAACTCTGAAATAATAGTAAGGCATAAATGATAAATGCAAGTTTTTGTTAAACTAAGAAAGCCAGTGATGTTGCTCCCTCATGATATACAAAAAAGGCATAAAGTAATCAAATTCAAATGATTGTTTAAAAGCAACATGGCAAATGAAATTCATCAAAAGCAAAAAATAAAAATAAATTCTAGGTAAGAAAAGTTTGGTGCTATCAAGTCTGTTACATCAATGAAAGCTGGGGGCTTTCCTTTAGGAGCACCATCACAAGCCCCTCCCACTCAAACAAACCACATTTAAATGTGGGCAGGGCACACAACAGCCACTCCCACATCACAAGGGTGTGGTTGCAATTTTTGGTCTTGACTTTTTTTTTGTTTGTTTGTTTTTAGAATAGCTATAATATAAATGAAGTTTTTTTTTTTTTTTTTCTTTTAGTGAATAAGCATGACAAAAACACTACATTCAAACTAGATATTAGTTCAAATATAAAATATGAGCATCTTACATAAGTGAATATATATAGAATTTAGAAAAGACGTTCTCTAATCTTTGAGTAATTCCTCAGATAAATATATCAGTAACTCCCCACAGTCCTGGCGACCACCGGGTCATGACACTAATGCGCAAAACAACACGCAAATCTACATGTCCAGAGAGGCTACGTGGAAATTTCCGGACAGAACCAGCGGAATGAGCAGCAACAAGACCCAAAGGCTTTTTCTTTTTTGACTTTGGCAAACAGGATAACAAAATATTCATTACAAGTTAACCTGGACATACCCTTTAAGTAGTAGTAGTAGTACTTGAAATAGCAGTAGTAGACTTATGTGACATTATTATTATTATTACAGATTCCCTGTTATACTTTGTAGTTTTGTTTTACATGTTGGTCATTTTAAAATGGACTGTAAGAAACAGCTTTTGTACATTCTGGAGTTGACTTCTGGTGTCTTTTGCTTAAAGCGAACCTTCCATGTAAGTGCTGCTGAGGTATTTCAAATCATATTAACAATAAAATACAAAAAGCATCGCTAGCAAACAGTCGTAACAAAAATTGACAGACAGCGCCACAGTAACAGAAGACGAAAGGGACAGTAAGGGGGGACTCTGACCTCTATGTCACAGAATTTAAAATGTGAGCGTGTTAAAAGCAATGCTACGGATGAAACAGTACTGTAATTCTCCCAGAATGCCTGCCTGCATCATTCATTAACAACAACAACAACAAAATGTACCAATAAAATACTAAAAATCCACCTTCTTGTCATGTGAAGCCATTTGAGAGCCATCTACACTGCCACAGGTTCTTCTGGATTTAAATTAAGAGTTTGGTAGACTCTTGAAATTTCTATTGCTATTCATTCAATGAAACGCAGCATTGGTGTTGAGGTTACATCCAAAACAAAGACTCACCAAGAAGGTAAAACAATGAAACGAAGGACAGACTCCCAAAATCTCAACAGCACTTAAACACAAGGCCCTTAAGATTCTCTTTGGATCGTTAAATGCTTGGATTTCGAGATCTAAAGCAAGTTAGCGCTGCACTAGAGAAAGCTGAACATGATTTGCTGGACACTGCAAGTCAAAAGAGTAGGGTTTAAAAGACGTGTAATAGATGGTAAAGTTTGTCAGTAGTGAGTAGTGAAAGTGTGGTCAGCATTGCACTGGCCCACACAGGCACAGCAGCTAGTGAGAAATCGACTTTGGTTCAAGCTTTACATCATGGCTGCATTACATTGGTAGGGAAAAACAAAACAGACCATCCAGCTAAAACCCCTAATTAAGTTCTCACCCATTTATAACATATATTTCAGGCCCACTACTGTCCTCCATGGTATAGCCTACACATTGGGCTGGAGGGACAAGGGGCTCTGTAAAATTCAGAGATGTCCCTGATTTCAAATTACAGAGGACTGAATCTGGCACCTTTTAACTACAAAGAAGGTAAAATGTTCAAAAAGCCTATCAGCTAAGAACACACTTGCATTACTTCCACGTTTACAAGTTTCAATTATCTGAACAGAATGGGAAGACGACTCCCCTATATGTCTCACTCAAAGTCCTCATCATTGACCAGCAGAAGAGACGATCCCAAACCTCAGACTGGTCCTATGCTGTAGCATCATCCTACTCTCGCCTCAGATCTATTTGGTTAGTTTCACTGACACTACAAAATTGAAGAGGGACGGCCATCTCAAACAAAAGAAAAAAACATAAATAAAAGAACTTCGTTTTCGTCTTTGGAAAAGATCAAAATATTGCATTATATTTCCTGTGGTCTAACGAGAGCCTTCGCTCATAAATATTTAGGCTTAAACTATGCTACAGTAGCAATATACAGCAACAGGTATAACAAAGATTTTTGGTATATCTTGAAATAGAGGCAATACAAAGACCTCCGAAATAAAGACCTCTTAAAGCGTGACAGAAGTTCTGCTAAAAACTGAGCAGACTGCAGTTCTCAAATCCAGTTTTTTGGTACAGATACTGTGCACAAGTAGAAAATCAAAGACCCTTAAAAAAAAAAACTAATTTGAACATCATCCACCTCAACTTTATCTTGCTTGACCTCCACCTTCACAATCAGGTGGTGATACCATAAGTACATCCCAAGTTAGGAAGACCTTGAGGAGGTTTACCTTACGTGGTTACACAGTCCTGATGCTAACGTAAGACTTGCAAGCTCTCAGTTACTGAAGCTTCAAAGTAGACTGCTTAGGTACTGTTGCCAACTCCTCCTTGACGAATCATCTCAAAATTCGTTAAAGCTAGTATTAAGTGAGCCCGTAACTGGGTGAAGATTCAGACCCAGACTAGTCTTCTGCTACTGAGTAAACTACAAAATGATATGAAAACAGTAAGAAAGAAAGAAATGCCTGTCGAACGATTCCTTAAAGCAATGAAACCGCATTACAGCCGCTTATTACTCCATTTAAAGCCTTGTAACCACAAGTTAGTAAGATACTGGACATAAAGCTAACCCATTTTTTGACAAAAATAAATCATGTGCATCTAAAAGGAAACGTTCCAGGCGGCAGGAACATCTGTAAAGCAGGATCTCCAGTGAAAAGAGATGAGATCATAGACAGAAGAACGAGGAGGTTACTGTCCGCAGTAAGAAGGTATCAGTCAACACAGAGTAAACAAAGTTTTTTGGTTAAAAGCATTTCAGAAATACCTCTGAAGAAGAGGTCTGATGTGAAAATGGGAGAAAAGAGCAAGTTCACTGAAACAAATGTGTCTTTGAGTCACACAGAGACTTGGCACAATGTCCAGGGAGGTTTTCTCTCCTGATGCAAGCTCTGTGCTGGAGATGCCAACATTCTCTTAAGGTTGATTTGGTTGAAGTCAACCCATCAATGAGGTCCAAACATCACAGATTAAGGTGTAAAAGATATGTGAAAAGTTACATACAAACTTAAACATTAAAATAATGTTAAAACAACATTAAATCCCATTTAGTAGGTTTGTTTTTGGTGGTAGCAAGATATTAAAGAAAAACTTAGAAAGAGGAAAGGGGTCTTGGAAAGGAGAGGAGTGGGTAAAGCTTTTACTGGGCCTTAGAGGCCGTGGTGATGGTGGAGGCGGGCATAGTTGCTGTGGTAACAGCGCTCTGGTGGGCATCGGCGGTGATGTGCAGGTTGAGGGCTCCGGCGGCACCCGCGGCCCCTCCCGCAGACACTAAGCTGACCGGGTTACTGGCAAGCAGTGACAAGTTCTGAGGGTTCAAAAAGAGCGGTGCCGTCACAAGGTTAGGGGTACTGCCAGCGCAGGTGTTGGCAAACAGAAAGTTCCCGCTCCCGTCCAGAGATGTAATGGGCAGAGTGCCACTAGATGCCAGAGCTAAAGAGACATAAAACAACATTTTAACTCTAGGTGTTCAAAATATTAAAACAGAGCAATGGCCTATACAAATCTGATTGATACTAATCATGGAAAATAAAATAATAATAATATAATAAATACTGTTAGTATTTATATATATACACAAAACCTAATGCACTTAGATTGTCATATGAACTTATAAAGTTAAATATAAAAAGCTAGGCACTTTTTTTTTTGCAAATATGTTGTTTTAAATATTTTCATTGTATGCAAATAAGTCATTTACGATCTTGGAATTGTATGCAAATATGTTAAATGCAGAAAGTTTTTGAAAGAGTAGAGTGACACAAGTGCCGCTAAAACATGTGTTATAAGACATTCATCTTGCTGGTGATACCAAGATTAATAAGCACATGCAGAGCCATATTATAAATTTAAGAGTACTTGCCGCTCCACACACCTTGGATTGTGGCCAAGGTGCTGTTGCTCATCAGTGCTGGACTCAAAGCGCTTCCAAGACCACCAGGTGCCAAACTTAGAAGAGCGCCGCTGCAAAGGAAACACCAGAGAAAAAACGGAATTAACTATAAATACACACAGATGTCCAATCACAACCTTGAAGTTGATGCTCTTTCAGAAAACTAAAATGACACTTACCCAGGAGAGAACTGAGAGGACGCCATGAGGCCAGGATTGAGGCCTGCGGCTGCAGCCATGGCAGCGATGCTGGCGCTGGTGGGCAGCTGGCCGGCTCCTTGCAGAGCGGCTGTGAGGCTGGGCGACGCCACCATCACCTGCCCAGTGCACAGAGTTGTCGCCAAGGAGCAAGGTGCCTGACTTACTGCCGTCACCATCTCCTGAGCTGAAGCCTGCTCTGAGGAGGACGTCTGTGCTGCGGTGGGGGAAGGGCTGATGGAAGGAGAGGATGCTGCCGTGGTGACCACAGGTGCAGTGGAGATGACCGATGCAGTGTTAGTGGTAGCTGAGCCAATAGTTGTGCCTGGAGAAAGAAAAGGCTCTTGTGAAGTGAACAATAGCAGTAAAGTTGTAGGTGGTTTTTTAGGTATTCTTGCCTACCAGTAAAACCGATGCTGGAGACACTGGTGCTGGTGAGAGGCATAACTGGGTTTACAGTAATCGTAGTCGGTGTGTTACTGGTCACAAGACTTGCTGTACTCAGTGCCTGAAACGAGGGAAATAAGGAAGAGATTTAGTGCTGTTTTACGTAGTCAGATCTGTTGGGTTGAATGAATGGAGGCAGTTTGCATGTCATGTACCAGAGGTGTGGTGGGAGAGAAGATTGCTTTGATAGGAGTGCTGATGGCACTGCCACTGCTGGGTGGGTTGATCCTCTTCTCTTTCTGTCTGCGGTTACAGAACCACACTCGGATCACCTCCTTCTCCATGTTGAGCTGGTCCGCAATCATGGTGATCTCCTCAGAGGTAGGTTTTTGGTTCTGTTGAAAAGGGCAAATGCACAAGAAACGCCCTTACGGCAAAAACAAATCACAAAAGACCTACCAGCCTCAAGTCCAAGGCTTGAGGAGGAAATAATTCAGCTGGAAAATCTGAAGATTAGACAATATCAAATGCTTAAACAAGTGTCTTTGGATGTATGGTTTCTTAAAGAAGGGGCTGAATGTTGTGGGTGTTCTGTTTCTGACAATGTAGTAAGTTAGAACATACAAACTCAAGCATTTTTTGTAGTTCTCAACTGAATGTGTTTTATATTACACTGTATTATTATTTATAATAATAATAATTACTTATTTATTATTTAATAATAATGTAATAAAGTACATTACTATTACTACTACTACTAATAGCTACAAATAATACAATTTAATTCAAAACTGTGTAAACAATTACAAAAACATTATTAAGTAGTAGTAATAATGTAAAAAAAAATAGACTACTACTACTAATAATAATAACAGGCAACAATAATATCACGTAATATAAATCTGTGTAAAATTAATTATAGGAAATTATTAATATTTGAATAATATAAATAAAAAAGTTAATATTTTATCAAATAAATAAAAAATGTAGTATAAAAATAAATATTTTAATAACAATAATAATATTTTAAAATATTAATAATGCAAATAATAAATATTTTTTTAAATAATAAAGTAATTAATAATAATAAAATATTAATATGTGTATAAATGACAGAAAATATTAATATTAATAATATTTAATAAAAATGAATAGACTGAATTACAAAAAATATTAATTGTATTATTAATAAACACTAATTTACAATTTATTAGATTTTTCCATCACACTGTCACTAAAAACAAATGGAAGATTTTGCGCCAGTAAAACATTAATAATGGCTCATCAAATAAGGTCTGATGTGAGATGTCGCTCACCTCCAGAAAGCTCTTTTCTAAGGCCACTCTGATGTTGGTCTCAATGCTGGTCCTCTTCTTGCGGCGGCGGTTCAGGCCCTCCAAGCCCAGCCCAGGCGAGCCAAGAGAGCTGGGACTGGACAGGGCCTGGTCAGACGTCTGGTTCTCTGCACAAACAGCGCGCACAAAAGCACAAAGGAGTGATATAAGCATCTGTGCCAAACAGCACTGCAGATGTGCCTCAGAGCATCAGCTGTAGTACTTCGCAACATAACTTAAGTCAAAGATTTTCTTTATATAAAAAACACCCACTCTACACATACAGAAAAGAGAGGAGAGACCTGCAGCACCCTGATAGAAACTCCAAAACTAAAGAGGAATGTGACAGAAGTCTTCATATCCTTCCTAACATTCTTCATGATATGCAATGTTATTTCGAGGGAGGAAGGTGAAGGAGAGAAATGGCTCAGAGCAGAGAAAATACATACCTGCATCATTGAGCCATTTTTCAAGCAGAGGCTTTAGTTTGCACATGTTTTTAAAGCTCAGGTTCAAGGCCTCAAAGCGAGAAATGGTGGTCTGGCTAAAGTCATTTCCATAAAGTTTTCCCATGGCAAGGCCAACATCCCCCTGGTACAAGAAAAACAATAGCATGAAAGAAGTTTTAAACTCTGAAAATGTCAGGCAGAGTCACGTAATGAGTCTCAGCTGAAGGTTAATTGTTTTCAAATAATTCGAAGTAAGTCACAAAAGAACTCTCTCACATTCTGTCATGACCTGGATGATTAAACACCATCAGAGGCTTTTGAATACTGAAATCAACAACATGCAAACTGTGAGACCAGTGAAACGCCGTTCACCTGCGTGAAGCCCAGTTTGATGCGTCTCTGTTTGAAGGTCTTGGCAAACTGCTCTAGCTCCTCCAGGTCGCTGGGCTCCTCCAGGCTGGGTGTGTCGATGTGCTTTGGTGTCGTCTGGCTGTGAGGAAGGGATTGGATGGGGGTCGCTGCTATCGTGCGTGTGGGTGTAGCAGGCTGTGAAGTGTAAGGAAAAAATGATGGACATAAACAAGAATGGCTGAAATTTCTTTTGAAAACTGGAACAGTCCAACTATAAATTTAGCATGAACAGTTTTGTCTTTTTTTCTGCATATATGCTACCATTTGAAAGTTTGGCATCAGTAAATTTTTTATCGATTGACAGCACTAATAACAATGGATCCAGTGGGTGAATGGGATGCCCCTGACCTGTGTGGCAAGTGTGATGCTTGGTTGGGTCTGCAGGAGGTTGGCTTGGCTTTGAGGTAGTTGAGTTAGAAGGTTCTGGGCCTGCAGGAGACCTGGTTAGAGTAAGAGGAAAGACAAAATAATCAGATAGGCTGATCACATGGAGGGATGGAGAGATCCGATGACGCGGGACTCACTCTGCTGGCCCTGTGGTGTCTGCGAGATGATGAACTGCGCCGGCTGCAGCTGTGTTGCAATGGGGTGGCCCGGCTGGACCAGCACAAACTGCTGCAGGTTGAGGTTCTGCTGCTGTTGCAGCTGCTGTAATTGCTGTATTGTTCCATACAAACACAGAGTGAGAAGAACATTAGTATGTGTCACTATACCAAGTGCACCAGTTAAGCTAAGACTGCCATGACAACCTCATGTAACAGTAAGGATGTTTTAGATTCTGATGGAAATGCCCCTCTTTGCAAATTTAAAAGTGTGCACCCATTTTTTAAAAATTGATTTAAAAATTTCATTTTGGGTACTTTGAGTCTCCATTCAGTTCAGAAGCAGCTTCCTTCGTATAAATAGCTGAAGGGCCTGGAGAACAAAACCCCTTTTAATTTGCCTAAATATTAATGTTAATTAAAAATACACATGGCTTCTGACAATTGAGATATCCTGAGGGCAAGTGACAATACTGCCAGGGCAAAAAAAAAAAAAAGGTGAAAAATGAAATAAATAAAAAGTACTTTAAAAAAGTACTTTTTTTTTTTTTGCTCTGTGATTTACAATTAGTTTGAATGATTTATTAGCAATTATATTTATCAAATGTAATACAATTAATAAGCAATTACTTTTTTTAAACTTTCACTAATAACTATAATCCATCTGTTTTGCATTTACAGAAACAATTTATTCAAATGACATCGTACTGAAAGATCAAAATCATATTGAATAGTGCTGCTACAATGAAAAGAACAGGGCTAGAAAATTCAGTTCCAGGCACAAACACCGTTACACCACTGGATGATAATTTCCTTCAAAATGTAAAAATGAAATGTTATCTTACATTTAAAATGTAAAATGTTATAGAATTAAATAAAACAAGGCCATTTCAGAGACTCGGATGAATGAAAGCGTGGCTCTCTTACAGGTGTGATCTGGATGGGTTGGGAGAGGGTGATGGGGGTGGCAGCAGAGGCAGAGATGCTGGCTCCTGTAGTGTTGCTCTGCTGGC
This sequence comes from Cyprinus carpio, assembly GCF_018340385.1. NCBI lineage: Eukaryota > Metazoa > Chordata > Actinopteri > Cypriniformes > Cyprinidae > Cyprinus > Cyprinus carpio. The sequence continues at coordinate 19,670,339 of NC_056580.1, read as the reverse complement.
CGGCTGAATGCTGCACCGCTGCTGCTAAGAGCTGAGCCTGAGCCTGCTGCAGCAATAACTGCTGCTGCGCTGGAGTAAAAGTCAACTTGAAAAAAGAGAGCGAGAAAAAAAGAAACAAAGAGAGGAATTCATTTAATGTTCAATGACCACATTTGTCACTATAGGCTCTATAGTGTCACTATATTCACAAAGCTTTACCCTAGACTCTGCGTGTTTATTTACTAAATGGCAGTGACAGATGTTGCCACTGTTGAAAATTTACAATTAGCCATAATAAATTACATTTATTAAAGAATAATACCCCGCCTGTGGCGGAGACAGTGGGATAGACTCCATCCCCCCTTGACTCTACAAAGAATAAACGGTTTTGTGAATGGATGGACTGGGATAAAGTGAGTATTATCTGGCTGATCATGTGATTTCACCGTGTCTGCCCACATACGGTGAGCAACTGCATGAAAATTAAATCAACCCATATGAAAATCTTCATGTGAGTGTGCACGATTAAAAGCATGTTTCCCTAAATACATAATTTTTGCACAAAACAGAACAGTACTATTTCATAACACAACTATAATAAAATAAAAAATAAAAACTCCAAAACAAAAGTGAAAAGGGAAAAGCACTTTCGAAGACAGGATCACTGAAAAAGCGGACAAGCACTGTTCTACTCTACTGCACAATATGGTTCATGTTTTTTTCTGGTTTAAATGTTCCAGATTGGTAGTAGACGCAAATAAGGATTAATAAATACGGCTTTTTAACTTTTGCACAATCTATGTGGAAATGGGGGCTGAGAAAACAAATACGGATGAAGACCATCCAAAAAATTCCTCTCCTTGTTCAATGCTCATGTATGGTGATATAAATATACCGCAGCCCACTGAGACTTCAAGAGGAGAGCAAAGCGTGTATGCTAATTAACGAAACTGTTATGCAGTACATGTAAATTCTGCATAGATTTGCATATTCTCAACCATCTGTTTCCGAGCAACTGCAGAGCAGCTAATTAGCATATCGGGGCCCAATAAATTTCCGCTGTAACCAAGAGATAGCATGTTGAGCTTTAAATCTCTAGTCTTCAGAGTTGCATGACACAACAATGCATGACATCAGGTGAAAAGCCTCAGCAGTCACTCTGAAACATGATAAGGTCAAGACAGTTGCAGTTTAGTGACTCAGACACAGGCCCTGGGGACATCTTTAAATTCCTATAGCCCTTTCATCCATGTCACAGACCAAAAAGTGTGTGTGAGCTCAGAGAAAAAGATTATACCTGTTGGAGCAAGGCCTGTGCGTGTGCGTTGGTGATTGCGCTTGTTGTTTGCACAGTCTGCCTGTGAAAGTCCAGTCCATTTGTTTGGGCACCTGGAAGAAGAAAAGCAGTCAATGCCACAATAGATCAGAGCCATACAAAAAGATCTTTTCAACCAAGTTATTCAGCACCATGGCCTTTCTTATTTCAAACTTTAAAAAAAAAAAAGTTCTTGAGAGACATTGTCCCACATGTTCAACCTCAGTCAAAGCTGCACAAGTGACCCTTTACAACTTAAAATTGAGAACTGATAGTCTTTCGCTCACTCAAATGTAAAAGAAAGCGGTGTTAGAAAGATCTGAACAAACTATTGGAGAAAATACATAACATGCGAGTCTCTAAATAGCCAACGGTTCCTTGGGTAACTCACCAGTGCTTTCGTCCCCGCTCTCCATTGCACATTTACTTGTTTCCGATGGATTACTCATTCTAGAATCTGGAGCAGACAGAAGAAGGTCGGACTTTCAGTTTCTCTTCAAAGACCAACCATTCAGTGACTTTCAAAAGCGTTTTAAAAATATAAATCCATTCTAATTTTTCATTTTAAACAATATGACCCAATATTTTTTAAACCGAACACATAAAAAAAAATTCTACTTAATCTGTTATTGACTACACAGAATGTCTCAATGTTTTGTTATGAGAAAATTAAAAAACTGAATGGTGTAAATTACCAAACCAAACAGAGTGACTACCCAACTCCAGATAGCACAGCATCACTGTATGATAAAAGCAGACATCACTCACCAGCAGCTGCTGCATCTGCCTTGTGAAGAGGCTCTACGAGCATCACAACAAACTTAGCACCCCTTTCGCAGACAACCCTCAGAAGCAAAGTCTTCTCTGTGCAACTAAACGGTTTGGATTGGAAAAACAACACACGTGCAGAGCAGAGCTAAGCTTCACTGAAACCGTAGCCTTTCTCTCACTCTCTCTGGCTTGCTTTGCTCTCTCTCTCTGTGCTATGACTGTCATAACAACTAGAGTGTGAAGAAGTTCATTTTCATTCTGGAACGGAACAGAAGCGAAGCGGCTGCCAGTGCCATAATAAAGCATAATCAGTATGCAGCTGATTAAAGCCATATGCAAATCTCCCTCACTTCATTATCCCAGCAACACTTTGAAGTCCTGCAAGCGATTCATTTTGCACGGCGCTCTGAGAGCTTTCTCCCTAATTTAAATGTTCATAAATATTTATCATCTCATTAGCATATTAATTGGATCGCTTTGGAGGGAAAAGGAGGAATGGGGGGGGGGGATTAAAATCCAGAGTGTGAATGCACAAACCCAATTACCTACGGAGTGCTGGTTAAATTAGGTGAAACAGGTAAGCTTTCTGTCAATGCAATCAAAGCACAAAAACCGGTGAGGTCTGTATCTGGACATAAAGACAGCAGGTTGCATTTAGAAGCATTTTTTAAGTACCAGAGGTGTTCAGGAAGTAAATTACTTGCAATTCTCCACCATCCTATTCACACAGCCCCATGTGGCCCAAACACTTCACGGATCAAATTCTGTGACTTCTGTAGCGGTATTGTCTGGAAAGGAACATGAAGTCTGCTTTGCATATCCAGATTAACTGTGCACCTCATTAACTGATATTTTCAGAGCTTGGTCTAATTACAGCAGAGATTTACATGTTAGAACAAAGATCTGACAGAGTAAGGATAAAAGAAATAAGCCTATCCAAAAGCATGTATTGCTGACACTTAAAATTATTTTTCAGAGTGGCAAAATCTACTGAGACAAAAACTTCCAGGATTACAAGACTAGCATAATCCAAAAAACAGCCTTCTTTAATCAAACAACTTCTTATCCAAAGGCAAACTTGCATGAAAACAACACAAGAATTTAGTTAAATGGCAAAACTAACCAGGAGAGGAATATTCAAATTAGCAGAGAATATTCCTCAATTTAATGCAAATATTATACTTTTTAAAGAGCCATTAATAATAAATTCAGCACAAATGACAAAATAATTTCAATATTTCATTATGAGAAACCAGGAACACATAACATCATTCATATTCAAATTATGCATTTACATTTGAGTTTCAGAGAGGAACTGATGAAAAATTAAAGACGCTTGATAGTATGATGGAAACAGTTCATGGACCATAATTATTTTCTATCATATATTATCATATAATATCAAATCCATTTAACTGGACAAACAAGAGAAAACAACATGAAGTCACTCCAATCTGCAACATACAGGCCTAAGCACAAAGAGGATTGTTTTATCATTTTTAAAGGCAGGCAAAAACCACAAGCTCTCACTTGATTTTGTTTATAATCATTTTATTCATTAATAGACTTAGCCTGCAGGGACTGTTTCTACATGTCCACATCAGCAGAGTATAAAGAAAAACGGAAGCAAAAGAAAAAAAATACAGACAGATGGTCAAAGAGAGACGCAAAATGCCATGAAGTTTCACTACTATGTTTGAAAAGTGTCAGTTACTACAAAAATAAAAGTAAGGATTCATGCAGGTAATTTACACTATAGATATGAGCTGTGGATACAGTAAAACAAACAAGTTTCAGCACGTCATTGTCTCTCTAGGCCATACACACAGTGAAAATGTTATCGGTTTAAAAGTAGGGTCTGTTACACCTGACTCCTTCATAACACATCCAAAGCCGAACGATTATATGATAATTTAACTTACAAACCAAATAATTCTCATGTAGTCAGAGAATTCATGTTGAAGATTTCAAAGCAGATTAAAAAAAAAAAAAAATACCTGGTAAATTTCCCCAAGTTTCTCTTGTAGTGAGACATGGGTGACATAGGTTTTATGATATCATTTTTCAATGGCTAGCTATGGTCTTCTAATCTGATGAGCCAAGACATTGTTTTGCCTTAAATGCAAAATACGCTAAATTATTTATGGGAACTACTGTATAAAAGCAGTATTACAGGGTGGGCAATATGAGCAAAACCTTTAACCCAGATATGTGTCATGTTGTTACTGTTAACTAACACCTTAAATTAAATAAATGTAATTAAGCTTAAAAAAAATAATAGAAATGCTACCTTGGCAACTAACTGAAATAAGTTTAAGCATTAAATTACTCAAACAAATAAATTAATTTAGCTATTTAAATGATAAAAAAACTAATAAAAACTACAAAAGCACATAAAAAAAAATTATGAAAAGAAAAATAAGTTTTTCAAAACATTAGAAAATATTATAAGAGAAAAGAATCAACACTAAAATAATCCTGGCATCATTTTAATCATAGCAGTGATCACTACACCAAAATTTTATAAATCGAATCCAAAACTTTTCAGAATATCATAATTCTCAATGTAACCACAAAAGAAATTACAACTTGTTATACATAAAAATATAAATTGTTATACATATATCGAACTTTACCCACATAAAGCAATATTAAGCATAAAGAAAGCTTTAAACTGCCAAACATGGACTATAAAGCAAACATTAACATTATGTATTTCTGTAAAGCTGTTCTGTAAAGTACTGTGAAAAACACTACACGAATAAAACTAACAAAACATGGATTAGTACTGAAAATCAGCTTGACAGTGATTACTTGTAGTTCTGAATATCTGTGATTCAAGACTGAGAGTTCTTTAAATGACTGAAAGCAGTATGATAACTAAAGCCTATGTGTCACAAGAGAATAAAATAGCAAAACTGACTTTTTTTTTCTGTTCGCGGATGATGAAACAGTAAAATGACTAAATACACAAGCATACAGCTTCTGGAATAATAATGCTCTATGTGAGGATCGCCTATTAGACTAGCAAATAAAGCTGGCATAATGCCTGCATACATCTCCTTGAGCAGACACATCGACACAACGTTACAGAAACACTGGCTGCGCTAAAAAGTATCAATTTGTAACAACCGCTCTGGATACATTGTATAAACTGTCGTCAGAGTTCTATTTTGGCACGTTCGACAATGAAATGGATTCGTTCTGATAGAATATGCTGAACAGCGCATTCTGAGCTCTAGAAGGCCCACATGAATAACATAACAGGGCTACACGCCTGCAATGGGCACAAAGGCAAGAGAATAGGCATTAAAAAAAATCACGCCGTGTCCTAACCGAACACCAAGCAAGCCCCAGCTGCTCTGCTCTTTCATATTTTCACTGTAAACACGTTGCGCAGACGCCGGCTGATTGCGAGCGAATGAATATTCAAAGCTTTATCTGTGGGATTGGCTCACGGCACAACACAGCAACACAAAGCCGCTGGAGTAGCATTAGCCGCTTAGCATGCACACCGCAGCCTTTAGTTATGATTAACTGTAAAATTCTAACAACCTGTGACCGGGGACAGTGCAAAACCCCGCGAGCTGTCGCCGATTATTACTAATAAAATATGCAAAGCGGCGATTTCTCGGCGGCGGTATGAATATGTAACGCCGCTGCTCTAATCACACAAAGGAGGCATTTTTCCTTTAATTTGCCGTTGCACTGCATCGCCAGTTTCACCGTCGCACAGACAGAGAATTATTCCCTGATACGTTCATTTAAAGGGTGCATATGATTACAACATCGGGTTTGAGTATGTTGTTTACGCTTTCAGTACCGCGCTTTTCTGGGTTGAGAGAAAGAGTGTTTGAATATGAATATGAATATGTAAAATGCAGTAATGATTACCTGGTCCTGAACTCTCATCTTGACTCGCTGCTCCGCCGTCCGCCATTTTGAATATTTAAACCCAAATCCTCAAAACACAATACAGAGGCTCACCGATGCACTCACTCACTCACTCACTCACAGCATCAGCACGGTAGATCTGAGAGTTCCCATCAGAGCGTCTGAACTCGCCCACGACTGCCTCCGAAGGACACGCTGACATTAATCCCAAACCATACTTACACTTTCAACTTTTAAATGGCATACACTTCGGACACATGTAGACTTTGCATGCGTTATTGGTCATGTGCAAAAAAAGGAAGTCATATGGAAATGTACTGAAAAAAAAAAAAAAAAAAAGAAATGAATGGGTGGTCTATATTATCATTTCAAATGCATTTGGTTTGTCTCTGTAGGCAAAATATGTTTGCATAATGTCAATGCACACATTACAACGGTCCAGTGGCTGATGATACATACATTTAATTTGCATTCAAGACACTTATACATTGTTATATTATATTTTAATGTTTTTTTAAAGTGTCCCTTTTCCAAATTAATTTTAATCACAATTTTAAAAACATATCTCATATTTTATAAAAATGTATTCAACTGTTTTTAAAATAATATCTTGCTACAAGTTAATATGTAATAAAATAATACACTAAAGTAATAATAAAGAAAGCTGTATGACATACTGAAAGACCAAAATGTAATGACTGCTTCTTTACTTACAGGTCAAGTAAACACTTTATTTATTATATATAAAAAAAACATATATATTTAGATTTTTTTTGACAATGTTACAAATCTTGATTGGGTTACCGAAAAATTATATTAATTGCATATTCTTTACTGAAATCTGACAAAAATGACCCGAAAACAATAAAAGGGTTTAAATGAAATAGCCTATATGGAAAGAGTGAGAGCAAGTCTGTTAACTAGCACAGCTGAGCAGTAAATAGAAGTTGAGGTTTTAGCGAGCTTGCTGTCTGGTAAAGATGAATAGTTCCTTGCCAAATGGAAAAATGACCTGTTCACAAAGTGCCTGTAATTTCAATTATGTCTCCTACACTACCATCTACTGGTTTTGTGTGGCAGTGCACCACAGCTGGAACGCACACCCAGTTTGTTTGGGGTTAACAACATTAGATTGGTTATTCAATGGCATTAACATTAAAATATTTTTTTTAATATTACTTGAACAATCACATAGCAAAGCATGTGTATGTAAACCTTATGCTTTATCAAGTGAAACTGTACGCAAGTCATCCTTAATAAAATGCAGGGAGGTTCAGAACTGTAACATTTAATATGTCCCTTACTGTTAGCTATGTAAACACCCCCTTTCCCTGGCATGTCAGTTCACTTTCCAGCAATGACTCCTAATCTGTACTAATGTGACTCTGATGACATCACATCTGCCATTTTGTTACAACCTATCTTGTAAAACTTTGAGGAAGAGAAAAAGAGACCAAAGTGCAATAAAGGTGTGGTAGACACAGCTGAGGCAGCTAAACAGTCTCGGTGAGCACTGAGTAAAAAAAAAAAACACCTTATATATATATATATATATATATATATATATATATATATATATATATATATATATATATATATATATATATATATATATATATATATATATATATATATATATATATATATATGTATTTAGGGCTGTCAAATGATTAATCACGATTAATCACATCCAAAATAAAAGTTTTGTTTACATAATATATGTATGTGTACAGGGTATATTTATTATGTATATATAAATACACACACATAAATTATATATTTAGAAAATATTTACATGTATATACATTTATATATTTATATTCTTACATTTTATATTATATATAAATATATTTAATATATAAACATAACATATTCTTCTTAAATATATACATGCATGTGTGTGTATTTATATATACATAATAAATATACACAGTATACACACATATATTATGTAAACAAAACTTTTATTTTGGATGTGATTAATCGTGATTAATCATTTGACAGCCCTAATATATATATATATATAAATATATATATTTTGTATGACATTGATTGATATTCACAAGGTTCTCTCTCTTTGCCTCATGGGGATGTCGGCTAGTTTTGGACTGGAAGTGACGATGAGTCAAGATACTGTGGAGGTTGCCAGGGGTGATGATGTCACCCTTACATGTAATTTTAAACCTAAAAATCAAGTAAATGACCATATAATTATAACATGGATTGGTGAGCCTGATGAGACATCTGAAAAGAAGGTAAGCCAGAAAAACTTCAACTGTCTAGCAAAACACCATTATCCATGATTAGTGTAAAAACAATAACCGTGTAATAAAACTATCACAGTGGAGCAATTAAACGGTTCTCTGTTTTGGCCTCGTAGGTCATTTTTGGTAACTATTACTCCTATGGTAAAGTAGACATTGGATCAGTCTATCAAGGCAAAGCCTTCATAGTAACAGACCTTACTGCAAAAACATAGCAATTTACACTAAAACAAGTCAGTATTCAAGAAAGCAGAAGAATTAAATGTTTTGTTCAGATTTCTGGAGACATTGAAGGCAAAACAACTGACACTACTTTTTTTTTGGTTCAGGTTAAGATCTCTGGCACTTTGTCTCAAAAGAATAGTCCATATATCTTTACATGGTGAGTAGAATCCTTCTCAAATGTTGAATGAATATCTACATATATTTTTTTTTTTTTACAGTTGCACCATCACAACCCAGTTGTAAGGTAGTAGGCACAGCAGAATACGGACACAATATTAGCATAACCTGTGTCTCTGAGGAGGGCTCGCCTACACCAACATACAAATGGGAGAGATATGTCAAAAATGCCCCTCGAGCATTTCCTGTCAAAAACACAGAAAGTAAGTTCTCTCCCCTTCAATGAACTAGCGTGATTACATATTTTTTCTCTCTATGCTAAAGTTTAAACATTATTTTGTGTAACAGAGGATGGAGTTCTGTCTCTGGTCAGCGTATCCATGGAGACATCAGGTTACTATATTTGCCTGTCAACCAATAAGGTCAGATCAGCCAAATGTAACATGACATTGTCTGTAATGCTGTGTGAGTATCGCCACATTTGCCCTTTTTTTCTTTCTTTTTAAGGTGATAAGGTGGTTTACCTTTTAGATTTATTGGATTCAGATTACCAGTTATTTTACCATGTAGGCTATTGATATTAAAGATCTTGAAACTATAGCTCAATGTCAGCATGACAGATGGCCTGATTTACAGTGTACACACTCAACAGTTTGTTATTCCGACACACTCTCATGAAAATTTGTAACTATTATATTATATTATTATATATTATATGTAACTATTCATGTGAAATCGTATAATTAAATTTCTGGTTTCATAGGACCTGCTTAGGTACTTCTGATGGTTAGGTTCAGGGTGACCCTTCATGCTTACAATTTGGGTTGACTGGTATTTTGATGCGTGCCAGTATCTTAACAGTATAAAGTTTAATGTGTGAAATGTTGACCTCAGAAGACTTCTGATTTTTTGTCTTTACAGCTTCTATGAATCTTGCCACAATAGGTATTGTTGGTTGTACTGCTGGAGTTACAGTGCTCATAATAGGCCTAGTCATCATCTGCTGCTGCCGCAAACAGAAACAGAAACCAAGATACTATGAAATGGAGTAGGTCTCCATTTATGCTCTCAAAGTAATAGATGAAGTGATTGTTGGTTTTTGGGTGTTGGGTCCTGGTTGTTAGGATGTGTTTTTGTTTTATTCATCTGTATGAATGAATAAAACAATCTCATCTGTATATGTTACATACACCTGCTTTTTGTAGTCTAAATAAAAGGTGATTTTAAAATAGGCCTACCTAATTACGCAATTAAAAGTAAACTAGCCATGTTTTATTTTTTCCCCCAATAAAATGTGTCTTTGGAACAACAGCAAAGACATAATGCATTATAAGCACATACTAATGGAGAATAAAAGTCTCCTTAAATTATATTTTTTTCGCCTTTACATTTAATGCAATATATTGCAGTATTTTTCTGACAGACGCATCCACTTTCGAAAATTGGGAGACTGTTTCAGTGTCTGTTATATAAAGTAGTTTATCATAATTATTTGACATCCATTTCATTGAGTGCAAAAAAATGCAGTCGGTTTTTATTTTCAAACAGCCGTTTAGCACCTTTTAATATTTTAGTTTTCAGTTTTCAATTTACACAGTTGCTTCCCCCTTCAGTAGAGTGGTACAATCCGCTCATTCTGAGCAGCGCAGCAGACAGAGATGAAGCGAATAACAGTCCGGGAGAAGATGAACTACATACTTGTATACTAAACCGCACTAAACTGGATCATGGTTTTGTTACACGGATTCTCTATTCTATACATACTATTTTCACGTGAGTTATTAATCTGCATTCTATTTGGTCGCGATATAAAAATATAGGAAACTGGAACAGCTAAAGCAACAGGTTGAGAGCTTAGAAAACCTTGAGCCCGGCTTTATTTGTAGATTTATCACGGGTCCTTGTGACGGATGTACTATTAACCATTTTCATTTAAAACTGACAATGAATTTACAATTTACACTTTTTTAAAAAAAATTAATAAAATCTAATTTTTACAGTTTTTATTGTTAAATTAGTCTGTTACATTCAATACAAGTTATTAAAATTATTACTGATTTAAATCAATATGTATTTCCGTTCAACATAATTTAGTCATCTTTATTAATGATTATTATAAAATGCCTGCATATGTGTAATGTATAAAAGGGACTTCACAATTCTTTAATTATAGGTCATAGACAAACATTTAAACTGTTTAACATTCCAAAGTTTAATTGTGGGAGAGAATTGAAGGAAGTGCTGCTGAAATGTGTGTCAGGGAGTGCAGCTGCATTGTATCAGTTCTTGGATGGGTGGATGCAAAAATACAGTACATGATGGTTGTTTTATGAGCATTTAAGTGGCCAACTCTGTGAACTAAAACTACACTTAAAAAAAAGTCCTCTCAGTGAAGAGAATGTGTGAATTTGTATAAATATTTTAGAAAAACGTTGTTTTGAGTTGGTAAATTGCTGAATACTATTTTCAATATTATGTAACGCCTCCCTGTAATAGTTTAGTTAGCATCAGCAATTCATTAACACATATAATCAGGTAAAGTTCTCTTCTACTAATGGCTTGGTTTAAATCTCTTTAACCTAACTGGCTGTTCATGGATGACCGAATCAATGAGTGTATCTTATTGGTGGGACCTCAACATCCCCCTCCTGCACTGAGCCTTAGTGGGTGGGGGTTCACCATAATGCCAAACAATGAGTAAAACAGGCAACAGAGAGAGGACAAAAGGAGGACCCCATCTACCCTGAACAGAGCATTAATGAATATATTCTAGAATTCTCGCCTCCATTCCCTCAGCAACACGATCATTCTAAAATACAGTTGGGAAATGCTCAGGAAGTTGCTCCATTTCCTCTTGGTCAACAATGAATGAGTGAAGATCTCATCCAAACATCTGTGGTGACTGGCTGTTGTATGTTTTTATGCGGTGTGCTCCACCCTTTGACGATAATTAGAGTATTTCTTTGTTTGTGGGAGAGACCTCCTCCCTACTTGTTCTCAACTTGATCTGTTGTAAGAGTTTTCTCAGAATATTTCGGTTTCACCACCCCAATCCAGTCAGACAGTCAGAGAAGGTGACGTCTCTCCAAAAAATGACAGCCCCCGCCTCTCTGCACCCCCTGCATAGGATGGAATTTAACTTTCTTTACTCACACGTCTTTCTTTCTTTCTCACTCTATTTTTCACTTCAGCAGATCCTCCTCTTGGGTGCTTCTCTGATTTTGTCCAGCTTTCTGTTCCAAAATCTCCCACACAAGGCTGGATAAACACACTCTTTCATGCTGTGAAACACACACAATTGCTGACTGACTGGATCCAGATGTGTTTAGGCATTTGTTTTCAGGTCATTTCACCTTGTAATCTCTAGCTGATAAAGTGAATGGTGTGACTAAGCATTCTCGAAAAGAGGCACTAAGCAAAATGTTTTTTTGTTTTTGTTTTTTTTTTGGCCTAGACTGAGAAAGGGCTTTTGGTAATGAACACATGACTGTCTCTGACGCTATGAAACGTACCATTACACTCAAACACCATAATACTAATCATGAACAGGTCAGTAGTCATTACAGTTGCTGCTGAAAGCTCACTGTATCTTGGAATTTGCATTACTCTCTTTGCTCATGAGTGTATTTGCTGTTCCCCTGAATTCTGTGAAAAGGATACAGTTTTGTCTAATTTATAAGCATAAGAGGCACAAATAACATTTTCTTTTTTGATAACTCTCAGACATTAAGGAACACAAATGTCACTGGTACCCTTTCAAAAGGTACTAGTAAAATGTAATGCTTTTAAAGTACTAATGTATTATCCTACAAGCTTAAAACAAAAAAGTAGCTTGTTTTAAACACACCTGCAATGTCAAAGACTTAATATGATTATTTTAGTCCCAATTCTGAATGTTTCCAACAACTGAAATAAAAAGTGTCATAATTTGGACAAATAGTAAATTCATAATTTTTATATCGGTCAGCAAATTTTAATGGCCAAAAACTTAAACAATGATTAGGCTATAATTGTGACACCAAGTCAATAACATTAATGTATATCTACAGCATGAGAGGAAGCCAAGTAAAGCATTTTAATGAATAAATGAATTAATTAATATCAATGTTAATATCAATGTAGACAAATTTTCAAGCTCAACCTTCAGTACTGTGACCCAAGTTATCTCAAAACAAATATAAGTTTATCAGTTACTAAAAACTAATATTTTCGGAGTTCTGACATAGTTTTTGTCTGCATTTTTTTTTAAATATTTTTTTACTTGCACAAAACAGAGGGTTCACTGTATTTAGATGTCTCAAACTTTGTTAACTGTGTTGCAAAAAAAAAAAAAATATTTTTTTCTTCATTCTAACTGTCTTAACGGTTTTATAAAAGCCATTATGAATTTGCAATACAAATATACCTTTTGCAAATTCTGCATATCTCAGCTTCCTGTCTCGTGCTCTACATAAGGGCTAGAAAACACTACATGACATGTAGCTATCGATCATACACTTGCCGAGCTTATAAATTGTTACAGAGATAAACTAGCCATCAGACACTAAACGACTCACAGAGTCTAAACGGATCACAGATTTTTCAAACTGTTCCAAACACAACAAACTCATGCCTCGTTACTAGGAGATGCATGACAAATGAAAACAATATGTGATATCCTCCAACTGGCTAGAGACACAGTCCGAAGCTAATAAATAAAAGTCTGTGCATGCATATCATGCATACTCACAGGTTTCTGGGAAAATCTGCAGACTGGCTCTGACTTTCGTAAACTAGTGTCAACTTGTGTAGTGTATTCCAGCCTTAAGTGTAATTGTGTTACTGTTATTTAGTAATGTGTTTTTTCTCAATCTCTTTCTCTCTTTTTGGCACAGTGCAAAGTTGTAATGGTGTACAGGTGATTGTGAAAGATGAGAAGAAGTCTGCTATGCTGTTCAGCTCCATCGTTCTTCCGTGTCATTACACCACCCACTCTTCTCAAACCGCCGTGGTGCAGTGGTGGTACAAGTCCTACTGTACAGACCGTACTCGGGATTCCTTCACATTTCCTGAGTCCCTGGGAGTCCATGTATCTGATCTGGGAGCCAAGTCTCATCTGGACTGCTCTGACAACAGCCGCACAGTCCGCATAGTGGCTTCAGCACAGGGATCTTCCATGACATTAGCAGAGCACTACAAAGGAAGAGACATCTCCATCATTAACAGTAATGTGTTTCTGCTGCCTTATAACTGTGTTTTTGTTTGTTTGTTGTTTTTGAAGAGGTTTAGCTTGAGTCAAGGTGAAGTTCAATCAAATATGAGGCAGAATATTGAATTTGATTCTAACCTTTCAGTGTTTTCAGATCAATTAGATGCACAAAATAACAACATTAGTCAGCTGGAAAGTGAAATTCCAGACTTAATGACTCACAAAGGGGACTTCCATGGTCATTTATTAACTAGTCAATTCAACAGGTTAGTCTCAAACACAAAACTGTAAAAAGGTCAACAAGTTGGCAGCCTAATAGTCAATTTAATAACATCAAGATTAGATTAAATTTAATATATTTCAAATATATATACCTGTAAATAAATATATACCTGTGACTACTCAACTGGAGCACCTGTGTGAACTTGAGGGGAACTAATTCATTAAATCGGTTAAAAGTAATTGTGAAATGACATCAGTTCTGAGAAAATGTATGGCATAATTTGTTTGCAGATGCTACTTATTTAATATTTCTTTTAATTGCAGTGACATTCATACAATGACATTTAACTGTGGCTTAATGGTCTGAATACTTCTTGGGGCCACTGTATAATAAAATCATCTTGTTATATTATTAAATTTTGAGCCCGCTCTATTCTCAAGTCTGCAATCTTGTGCATAATCCATCTCCCCCTTAGAAAACCCAGCCGACTGTGCTGTGTTTTCCTGTTCTTAAATAGGGCTGTTTTTTTCTAGGTCGCACAATGGTCAGGGGGCTGGACCTCATAAAGGTCTCACAAAACACCCCCACAGCTTTCCTTATCAAACGCAAACACCCTCTCCTCTGACTTTAGCCATCAAAGCTCTCCCTCCTCCAGTCACCTCTCCAACAAAGACTACGATTGTCCTGACTAAATATTAAAGAAAGATAATGAGGATGAATAATGTCTTGTTCCTACTGATTAAAAACGTTAGGTTCTAAAAGTAAATTGTGCAACTGACAGCTAATCTGTTTTTATGTTACTGTGGAAACCAAAAAACTAAATAAAAATATTAAAATGAGACATTTACTCCCCTACAATTAAACAAGCAAATAATTTTTAACCTTTTCAGAAGCAGATCTTCGCATTGGACAGCTGCAGTGGGGCGACAGCGGTGTGTATTTCTGTAAGGTGGTCATTTCTGATGACCTGGAAGGGAAAAATGACGGCCAGGTGGAGCTACTGGTGCAGGGTGAGTCTCATGAGGGCAGATCCTTCTCAAAAACTGAATCAGCACTACAAAAAAAGTCAGTTGATGTCTCTATAGCATGGTTTTAGAAAAGTCTGAACTGTTAAAAATGCTTGAAAAAGTGTCAGTGAATGCTGTGCTTTAGGGACTCTCAATATTTGTGGTAATTTACAGAGTTTCCTATAAAGAAATGGACATTGTTCTCCAAAAATGTTTACTTTTATGTGTGCATGCTTGGTTATTGTGTCTAAATGAATGTTAATGCCAATCCCAGTCTGAATTGCTGAGTGCACTTACAAGCGCTACCATGACAACAACTGTACAGCGCATGCCTCTCAACAGGGCTCAGATCCTTAATAAGAGACACTATTGTTCATCAGATCAGGAAAACCTCACATATTTTACTTGTCCTGGACAGGATCACTGTGGAGAGAAACAATTTGTTTGGTGCTGTGGGACTGACCCTAACAGCATAAGTTATTTCTGTGTCAGCTGGACAAAACAAAGTCAGATGCCTCATGCCAGACAAAGAGTAAATAACTGACCGTTATCGGCGTGAGCAATATAAGCCACTTCTTAAGCCGTTTCCATGGGAACGAAGGGGGTTTCAGGGGCCAGGGGATGCCAGGGCCTCTAGAACAGTGCTGTGAGGTGAAAAGAAAAAAAAACCATGAGAGGGTTAGAACTTACACTGGAGGATCTATGAGAGTGTTATGTAGACACTAAGAAGTGGAGGAAGGCACTGCCCTCCGAGTAATCAAGATTTAATTTGTTTATGAAGTGGAGAGTGTAATCTGGAGTATTTAGTGGTTAAAAGTTTGAATTTGAACCAGACACTCCCTGTTTCATCAAACTTGCTGTGTAGTCATGTTTTACTTGCAGTTTAGCTCTCGACCGTTAGTGGTGGATGCCTAGGAAAGCAACACCATTATTATTTAAATGAACAGTATTTAACAGTAATTTCTTACAATACTATATTCAGAATTCAGTCAAATGAATTAATACAATTTTACTGTAAAATCAAAACATCAAACAAAACTCAACTCTTTAGAATAATAACCCACTTATTAGCGAATTGTTGTCTTACCAAGCAGGTCCCACATTTTTTAGGTAAGACAACCAGTCGCTGTGGAAATAAGTAGGTTATTATTCTAAACATTTAGAGCAACTGTAAGTTGTTTTTTTTACCTTGGAATATAAGTTTCAATTCACTCTGATGATACACTGCCTTCTAATAAGGTGAATGCCTTCTGTTTCTTTTTCATGCGTTCCCTCAAACATCTGTTGTGGGAGTATATAGTTTGTTGAGTGGGTATGAAATATGATTGCTTTAAGGGAGCAACAAATGCACTTGTACAGATATGCACTGTAATTACAACATCAATATATTTATGAACATACAGATTCTTGGTTGAACTACCCCTTTAAGTCTGATAATAACTTGCAATCTACACTACACAGCTTGCCTTCTCTGTATCTCCGCCTGTCTCTCTCTTCACTTCTCTACCTCTCTTCGTGAAGTCCCCTTTACTCTCAGGTTATGGTTGGTTTAATGACTATAACCAAGGAGTAGAGGAGATGGGTATTATTTCTCTTCCTGTCTGCCAGCTCAGCACTTCCTGTCACTCAGGGATAAATACTGTATGTTCTGACAGTGGGCAGTTATGTTTATGGCACTCTCTCGTTCAGTTTAAAGACTTGTGACATTTTGTGAAGGCCTGTAAATTTTGAATGTGTTTACAAAGTCACAACAAAATGGAAAGAAATTTTTCTAAATGTCAAAATTAAAAAACTAAAAATATGTAAGAATGAATTGTTCTATTAAGGAAGCACATAGAATAACTTTTCATTTGATAATAATTTTAACAGATGAGATTCTGTCTTTTACACACTTGTTGCATTAGGAACTGCATACTGACAAAAAATGTGGGTCCTAAGCTAAACACTGAGGCCAGTTTAGTTGGTGAGAATGCTCTTTATTTTTGGCAGCATGCCAGTCATTGACAAAATATGCTCAGTGTAAAATAGACTGTACATCTAAAGCCATCCCGTCATTTGTCTCTCAGGGAAGATGTTTGTTGAAAGGTAACTGGACAGTCCTCTGGGATACCTTTTAATTCCAAACAATGCCAGCATTGTCTCCATGGTGATGACGTACCCTTGCCCCCCTTGGTTAATGAGGCTGTGTGATTAATTAGTCCCCAATATTCCTCCACTGAAGCCCGCTAAAGCCCCCTCTACCTCATCTCTTATTCACTCTCTTCGTTCGTGCACATTAGTGAACCTGAACTGTGCTTGGGCCAGATATAAAGACTGAACGAATGCACACATTTACATTAGCATAAGCCCTGGGAACCAGCAACATGTCAACATATCATTACTGTCAATCATTTCATACTAAGTATAGTTCAAATCTATGAATATATTTACTTACTGATATATTGATCATGACTTACTGATATAAAAATTATAATTATATATATATACACATATACATCATTATTATATATATATATATATATATATACATATACATTATTATTATATATATATATAAATATACATCATTATGAGTGATTTTAATCATTGCAAAATGGAGAAGTACTTGTATGATTTTATCAGCATGTACCCGTTTTACATGTCATATGAAATGTTTGGATCTTTGTTACGGATCTGTAAAGGGAGCGTATAAATTATTTTGTTCCCCTTGGTAAGTCTGATCATAATCTTGTGTACCTGGTTCCATTATACAAATCCTAAAGAAAACTAGGTGGGAACGTTTTTTAGTACAGAGCCCAGCACATGACATGCAAGAAAAAATAAATAAATCGTGCGCACGATTTACTAATTTGTTCCCTCGATTTGCTAATTCGTTCCCTCGATTTGCTAAATCGTGCGCACAATTTATAAATCAAGGGAACGAAATAGTAAATCATGCACCTGATTTAGCCTACTATTTTTTCCTGCATTCCAAGTGTGGGGCTCCATAGTTTAGTTCCGGTGTGGTCGAAGGAATCTATTAATTGTCTCCAGGACTGTTTTAGCTGTACAAATTGGGATGTGTTTATAAGTTCTTGTGCTGTTTTAGATGAACTCATAGAGACTGTGTGAGCTTATATTACTTATTGCGAGGATCTTGTTATCCCCAAGAAAGAAATTTGCATTTATCCAAATAATAAATTGTGGGTCACTAAATCTGTAAAAAAACACAATTATTCAGAGAAATATTTGTTTTAATAAAGGCGATGTGACTCTGTATAATGTACTACAAAAACAAGGAACTTAAACTGGCAAGGCTTAATTATAAGGATAAAGTGGAGTAAATGCTTAGCAGTGGAAATTCAGGGTTGAAGTCCACGATGGGGATGCATTCTAAAAAATGTCACATTTCTTTTGACGGGAAGCTTAATCTTGATCTTGCTAATGATTTGAATATTTTTTTCTAATCGTTTTAATATTCATAATTTTAGTCAGGAATTGACATTTTAAAAAATGTTTATTTTGAACAGAACGGTGTAAAGGTTGATAAGGACATAGTCTTAAAGGGTTAGTTCACCCAAAAATTAAAATTAGGCTGCGTTTTACTCACCCCCAAGGCATCCTAGGTGTATATGACTTTCTTCTTTTAGACGAATCCATTCGGAGTTATATTAAAAATTGTCTTTGATCTTTCAAGCTCTATCATTCCAGTCAGCGGGTGTTGCATGTATCAGTCCAAAAGAAGTTAAATAAAAGCGCCCATCCATAAAAAAAGTGTCTCACATGGCTTTATAAATATATAAATGGTACATGCATCAGAATGTTTACTGTATGTAAAGCTTGAAATTTGGACATGAAAGCTTTATTTTTAACATTCTTTATTATTTACTTTTTATTTCAATTACTTTTGACTTAAAATTTTCATGTGTTACTTTGATCATTTGCAAGCACACGTTGCACAGTCATACAAATAATGTTATGTTATATACCAAAATGCAACAGAAAAACACCACTGGTCTAAAATTAATTACTCATCCAGAGACAAGTTTGACCTTTCACCCTTTTCTTGGTATCTGTCATTGACTGCAAACACACATGCACACACACACACCTAAGCACATTACCAATCAAATGTTTGGACACACCTATGCCTTCTTTATTATTAATATTTTTAGTATAGGAATGTAGTGACCAAAATTGTTATCCACTCATGCCTGCAAAACTAATTTCAAGTATTTAACCATCATAAGAATCATAAATTCGGTGAAGTGTGTCCAGAGCTTTTGACTAGTAATGTATGCAGACTTTGTTTTCTACTTTTGCCTTTGATTTATTCTCTGAACCAACAAAAAGGCCAATCATGTTTAAAACCAAAAATCACGTTTTCATAACAGCTTTCAACTTAAACTTAATTAATCCACAGCCACTAACAGAGTAACTTTTTCATAATAACACACATTTAAGCATTTACCCACGACCCTAAACTTTGAACTTTCACCTGCTGCCCACTGCTGCAGTTTATGTCTGATCTTCTCCCTCCTCCAGGTAGGACAGGTGTGCTGGATGACATCCTGCCTGAGTTTGATTTGGAGATTATGCCAGGTACACCTACCATACCTCTCTCATCCCCCTGTCCTTTTCAGTGGGTGCTCTCACACAGGTCCTTTTCAGTTCACCTGCTTTATCTTCTTCTGCAATCAGCAAACTCCAAAATGCTCCAATCTGATCTGTTCTCTCTTAAAAAAAAAAAAAATAGAAAAGATAATTCAAAATTACAGGACATATCAATGATTGATGTTTTATAACATTACTGCACATTAAATATAGGCTACTGCATAACTTCAAGTAATTAATCACATGATTGTTACTTTTTATGGAAAGTAACACATTACTTACTTTTAGATCTCACACTCTGCTGAGGTTTTCTCTGTTCCAGAATGCTAGCAGTATACTTTATTTTAAGCCACTTGCGTTAAAGACAGCTTAACCGATTATAATGGGAGTGATAGTTTTGCTGCATTGTATCACGAGCTCGCTTGCAGAGCAGACACGCTGTCACACACACATTCACTGTGGAGATCTTTACATCACCAAACTATAATGAAATAGAGGTTTTCAACTGTATTTGATGGTAAACAAAAAAGTAACACTTACTTTCATTGTTTTACATATGAAAAGTGTATTATGTTAGGTTGGGTAAAAATACAGGTTTTCTGATCTTGACATTACTTCTTCCAACCCCAGAATCGATGATGTGCCAGTGTTTCCTGCACTGTGTAGTAAAAAAAGTCATTTTTACCTATCTTTGCTGTCTAAATCGAATGTAATAAAAAAGGCAGTGTATCACAAAATAACTGCAGAAAAAAATGCATTTCCATTGAGTTGTCTTTGCAGGCTGCAAGCAAAAACATACAGTGTGACCAGTGTAGTACGATTCACCAACAAATGACTCTAATGAAGTGGTTCTCTTTAGTGAATCAAAAACATGCAGCAGAATTCACAGACGAATGACATTTATGAGCCGTTTTTTTTCAATTAACCATTTAAAAGACTCATGAACTCTGTTAAAGGGGTTAACAGTTGAATCATTTCGATGGCTATGTGAGAGCGGTTCTTCAGTTTCACTTTCAGTAATGCACTTTATTATATATATATATATATATATATATATATATATATAAATTAATTTAATATCCCTTTATATAATATATATATTATATATATATAAATTAACTGCAAAGTTTGAGTTCTGTTGCTATTTACCATATTATTCAGATGTAAGCAAAAAGAGCATTACAACTTAATTATCAAATGTAACAAATCAAATTGGGATTTTTTTTCTTTTGATACCCAGTCCTGGTATAATGATGTAAATTTGAAAACAAACATTCCAACTTTCAAGTAATTTGGTTGTGTTCTGTTCATTATCCCAATCTTCCATAAGTACTCAGAGCCATATAATTATGAACATTCTTGAGAATAAAGTTTATCTGTGCTGAATAAGAGGTCAACAATGTATACTGTTGGAATTTTAACACCACACCCAGAGGAAATTCATCATTAGGCCCTTAGACGCTATCCCTTGTGGTTGATCATGATCAGAGACTTCAAATCCTGTGGGCAAAAATGATTTCAGGACAGCACTTCCTTCAGGATCTGCTTTTGCCACAGAAACCAAGTTTCCTGATGAGTCTTTTTTTTTTGTTTCCCCTTTAGAGTGGGTATTTGTAGGAGTTGTGGTCCTTGGTAGTGTTCTCTTTGTGTTGTTGGTTGGGATCTGCTGGTGCCAATGTTGCCCTCACTCCTGTTGTTGTTATGTACGCTGCTGCTGCTGTCCTGATACATGTTGCTGTCCAAAACACTGTGAGTACACAAACACACACATACATACTACACACACTGCCCATATACACAACCTGAAAAAGCATTCCCATTTGCCTTCAAAGTATATGAAGCAGGGAAGATGGCAAAGAGCGGCCAACCTCCTCAGATTGCCATGTATCAGCCTTACTACGTTCCTGGTGTTCCTATGGTTCCTGTAGTTCCACCAGCCGCATCATCCATCAATGGACCCACGTTGACTACAGTGTCTCGTTCAGCAGAAAACAATATAGCTGGAGGTAAGTGACAATACAACAGTCCGATGTCTGTCTAGTGAATCTGCATTTGCATTGAACAACTGCATATGGCTGAAGCAAGTCTGCATCATCTAACTCAAAATAAACTCAACTAATATCAGCTGCACTGTAACTTTCATCATAGGCTGTACAGGGTATTTAAAATGTTTAAAGGAATTTGTGGTCAGATGAGACGAAAGTGCTTGCTGTATCTGAGTATGTGAACATGAGCTAATGACAGTAGACAAATATTTGGAAATAGAATGTTAATTCAAGTTTTAAAGATACTGCCAGTGGAACAAGCTTGCTAGCATTGGGAAAGAAGCAGTTGTGTGTTGTTTATGAAGATGGTGAATGGTTTCACAATGAATGTGTGTATCAAGAAGTAAAACATTTTGCCCCCCTCTGAGTGGCAAACATTATGGGGAAATTGATTCATTTAAGTCTATGGTGTCCCTTAAATGTGAATGGTATTTTAAAGCAGTTTATTGATTTATTATTTTTACATTTAACTTAACAGAAAGAAAAATACATATAGCTGTTTATTGGTCAGTGCATTTATTCACATTTTTATTTTTAATTAATATACTGTACTGATTCCTCCATTTTATTTTTAAGTGGCACTTCTCATGCTCCATAGTTTTACTGGCTGAGTTGGATTGCAGGTGGTATGTGAATAAGACAGGGTTTTGTGCTATGACAGGCCAAATTGGAGCAGGTTAGTGAATTAAAGCAGGTTAGTAAAACTCTTTGTGCATGCTTCTGTAAGTGATGTGACATACAGCCAATTATGGTGACCCATACTCAGAATTCGTGCTCTGCTTTTAACCCATCCAAAGTGCACACACACAGCAGTGAACACACACACACCGTGAACACACACACACGGAGCAGTGGGCAGCCATTTATGCTGCGGCGCCCGGGGAGCAGTTGGAGGTTCAGTCGTGGTATAGCCTCGAACCCACAACCTTAGGGTTAGGAGTCAAACTCTCTAACCACTAGGCCACGACTTCCCCGTAAGCAAAGTAAAGGCTTAACTATGTACTGTGTGAGTGTTACATGCATGTGGCTTAACCTTAAATGATGCACTGAATGTGTGGAAACATGGACACAATAGAAACACACAGGTCATGTGTGTATGTCCACAGTGCACAGTGGCTATCGACTCCAGGCCAGTCAGGGTCAGGATGCTATGAAGGTTGTGTACTACGCAGAGAGGGACCTGGCACACTTCCACCCTACCAAGGGGGGCAGTCATCCATGTAAGCCTGTATGCAGTCAGCATGTTTCTGTACACTCTATTTGTCTGTATAAAAAAGAAAAGCTGAATTTGAGTTAAGTTGAGTTAGTGACAATCTACTTACTAATGGTCAGATGACACCTGATGGCTTGTCTAATTTATTTCATCATCATCATCATCTAAACACTCCCAATGGACCTGCCTTTTACATTAAAAACTTAAAGGGATAGTTAATTCTCAAATAATTAAAATTCGGTCATCATTTACCTTCATGTCATTCCAAATCTGTATTTTTTTTTATCTTCCTTGGAACACAAAAGATAATATCTTAAAAGATGTTTCAGTCGTTTTTTTTTGTCTATACTCTGAAAGTACGTTGTTGATAACAGATTTTTCATTTTTAGATGAACTATCCCTTTAAAATACATCTGTGATTGTGCATGCTTCTTGATCATGTCAGACAATTAGTAATATTCTAACCAAGTTCAGAATTTCTGCTGCATATTACAATGACAATAGAATTATTATTAACATTGGTGTTATTATAAAGAATGGAAAAATGTCCAGAAAGTCCATAATAATGTCATTGTGTCAGCAGCTGACAGCCTATCAGAACTGAGCTCTCTGCATGATGGTGACACGGACTTCAGACAGACCTATCGGCAGGTCCAGAGGAAGGCACTACCACCCATCAGTGACCACATGGAAGAGCCGTGTATCCGAACAGCATCGATTGGCCACGGGCTTCGGTCCTCACACTATCAGAGCAATCACTCTCTGGATGAGCATGACCACAGGTACAATTTAAGTGTGTGTGTGTGTGTGTGTGTGTGTGTGTGTGTGTGCATGATCTAATTATTTAGCAAAGGGGTTTTCAAACTGAAGACACGAGAGAATTGTTTCTTTAGCACTAAATCAGCATATTACAATTATTCCTGAAGGATCATGTGATACTGAAGACGGGAATAATGGCTGCTGAAAATTCAGATTTGACATCACAAAAATAAATTACCTTTTTAAATATATCAAAATAGAAAGCAGTTTTTTTAAATTGTAACAATATTTCATTATATTACTTTTTTTACTGTATTTTTGAATGCAGCCATTATAAGCATAAGAGACTTTTTTCAAAAACATTTTAAAAATCTTTCTAACCCCACACTTTTGAACTTTTAGTATATGCGTGCACTAATAATATCATGACTGTTTGTGCAGATGGAACTGTCGTTCTGAACACCTGCCACGCAAAGCCTTTGATGCTAGGGGGCGCACAGGGTCACTAGATGAGCTGGAAGAGTTTGCTGTATCATACGGCCCACACGGTCGTCAGAGAGGCGACTTTCGTGGACCTCAGCAAGACTTTGAAATGGGTCCAAGGTCACGGGACCATCCCATGTCATACCGAGATGGGCCACGGTATTCTCGAGATGATGATGACGACGATTGGCGTCGTAGAGGCTCACCACCTTCCCCACCAAAAAGGCGCAACACTGCCGATAGTGAGCGTTACCTTGCTCGTCAGAGGTCTTATGATGATACCTACCTGAACACTCTTCTGGAGCGCAAGTTTAGGGGCCATGGAGAGCGAGGTGGGAGGGCTGATGATGACAGTGACACACCCTCAAAAGGCAGTTCCAAGAAGAGCAGTGACTGTTACAATAGCAGGTCACCTAGCAACCGCCCAGAGGAGGATGATCCTTTACCTCCATACTCTGAAAGTGAGGCGGAGAGGTTTAGAACTCAAGAGCATGTAGGGAGGGAACGGTACAGGACTGCTGATCCTGCCATGCGGCCTTTTTCATATACACGTCCGGCCCATGGACTGTCCCATACGTTACATGAGCGCAGGGAGGACAGGGACAAACCCAGGAAACTGGTGAGTTACTTATAATCGTCTGCCCTGGTTTCTGTACATTGAAGGGTAGACAAAACTTCCTTCAAGCCTAAAAAGAAGAGACAATTGATATTATTAATATGAAAAATACAGTCTCAAATGTTAAAGAGCAAAATCCTTGAAAACAAGCTGCATCTTGTCAAAAAACATCTCAGCTCACCAACTATGTATGATTCATTCATGTTTACAGTCTGAAAATTTGAATCATTAGTTTCATAAATAATGCTCTTTTCCGACCTGTGGTCTTTTTGGTTATGTAAGGTCAAATCCAGCTAGCAACATCTCTCAATCCCAATTCCTGCATTAAATGTGCCATAAAGGGCAAAAAAAAAATTTTCTTTAAATAAAACTTGTTCTTACAGCTTAAACATTTACGGAGCTACTAGACTGACTGGTAAAATTTTGATGTTTATGAGCGGTGTACAGTACTATGTCATTTGTTTTCCAAAGAGGGACTCTAAATATGAAATTATTTTAACTGTACAGTATGTTTTTTTGTATGCTAAAATGTAAATCCTATTCTTCACAAGAATGTATGTAAATGAAAGTCCGCTTTGAATGATCAAAACGGTTGATTTCTCAGACAGGTTTAATGTGTTTTTTGTTCTGTTTGCCTGAATGTATCATAAATGGCATCACTAACTCTTTACTGCATTACACTCGCACACTAACAACGCATCTGCAAACGCATCATGGTAATGGGTGTCTAATGTGTGGCTCTTGGTGTTTTTTAACAGACTACTCATCTAAGCAGAGACTCTCTAATTGTGTGACGTCGTCAAACTGAGCTGACATCATACTAATAACATCACCGTCCAGCTGAAGAGAAATGCCCCAGACACTAAGCATCAATCTGTCAGAAAGACACATTTTATGCAGGAAACATTAACATGAAGAGCTTGGGAACTTTTCCTGGTCAAGGGCAAGAACGTGTGTTTATTTTATATATTGATTTGTGTCTATATGTCAAAAGACCTACTTTCTTAATTAGTCCTCAGACTAAAGCTGCACAAAAATTATGTCCAAAATTACTTTATGTTAAAATGAGATTCAAGTGCTATAACATTCCTTGATGTTTCTTATATCTTCAGTACTGTAATGGGACACTGTCTCTGATATTTCAATATTGCCAATGCCTTTGTTTGCACTGTACTGTACATTTTTGTCAATGTGTATCACTTGGGTCTCGAGGGAAGCATGAAAGATGATGCTTTTGATAATGTGCCATTTATTTGTATTCCACGGTTTTAAAATAATGATTTTGATATGAACACTTGCTGTTTTTTCTTTTTTTTTTCCTGATAACCTCAGTATGTTCATGATGATAAAATATCCCTGTTCTTTATAATCTATATCAGGGCATGAACACTTAGGCTACCTCTTCTGTCTTGCTTCAACATACATAAAAAATAAATAAACAAATACAGTAAGGCATTTTTCAGCAATACAGAATCTTGCCAATGCAGGAAACTGGACAGGACATAGAAAAGGAAAGGATGTTTCTTTCCAGGATGAGATTACAATACCAGGAAACATCTGATATGGGCCCTGACAGGTGTTCCGTGGTCAAACTATGTTTAGATCTCTGTAACTGTTGCTTTCTTTCACATTGTGCTATAGTTGATAGTTAATAGTTGCATTTATTATTAACTATTAATAAAACATTTTCCCGCCAATAGGATGTTTAGATTCTTTATAGCAACTCGTCATAATAAATGTTTGGTCACGTGTGATGGCAGTTTACAATCGCTTGCATGAACAGCTCATTCAGAACTTAGAGCTGGAATTAATTTACTTTTTATTTTCTTTTTTAACTTTATTTTGGGAAAATATCATGGCGATAAAGTTACATCATCAAACACATTTCCATTCTGAGAACAGTGACTGAAAAGACACAGTCTACAGTTTTCCTTTAACCAGTCTAAACTGGTTTGCTGGTCTCCACATCTAGTAGGATTTGTCTGTTGGTTGGTTTCGCATAGGTTTTGGTATTTTTAAGGGGGTGAGGCAGTCGTTCATTACTGAAAAAATAAAACGTTGTGATGACGGTATGTCGGCGTAATATGAGCTATTTTACGTCACTTTCCAGCAGATTTGTCAGATGGAGATATTATTGGGGTCAGATCATACAGTATAAGGGGTGAGATGCGAACTATGAAGTTGCCAAGAAAACGCGTTAGATTCGCAGACCGATCGGTGTATAACATCATAGTACCGCTTTGATGTCATTCACGATCGGTCTGCGCAGCGCCGTTGTAGTTTGTGAACCCTGTTACCATGTGAAATTATGTTATAATGACACTAAAGCTGTGTCGAATACATCAGCACAGCCACAGTTATTAAGGAAACAACGATACATACTGTACAGTGTATTAGTTCGATCAACATTTATCAAGAATGTACCAAACGTGTTTCCTTCATAGTTCGCATCTGACGAATCTGCTTGAAAGTGAAGTAAAACTGCTCACGTGCACGCGCACATACCCAGTTAACAACCATAGATTCCCGGTTGATCCATAACACCGGCACGTGACGCCCCCTGGTGGTTAAATATTAATAATGGCTCAAATATATTTTTTGATTCTATCGAATAAAGTAAACAACGCAATAATCCTTTTACTTTGAGCAATGATTCATATTTACAATCATAACAATGTGAAATGCATTTCATTTTGAACAGTAATCAATGAAAAACCTTAGCCACCTATGACCCGGACCGGGTGGTTTTCTCGGAGTTGTGCACTTGTTGATGGGTGGAGTCTGTGGCGTCATCGTGGAATGGGGGAGGGGGATCAAACTCCTAAAGAGCAAAGGTGTGTTTACACTGACTCGAGAGACTACAGGTAAATAAGAAAATATCGGTATATATTCGCATCGCATGTTTTACGATGACATGACGGGCAGCGTACATTGTCTGTATTTGTTTGAGTCGCAAACATAGGATTTTACAGTGTTTTGTAAAAGTACAGTATATTTAAAAAAAAACGCCTTCTGAATAACAGAGAAACATGAAAGAAGGACTGAAGCTCAAGGTGCTTGCGATCGTGCTCTGCGTATTTCCTACGGGTAAGTCTGCATTCAAATGTACTATCAGGGGTTGATGTGGAATATTAGGCTTGTTTCATAAAGTATTTACAACATTTTCTGGTAATTCTGTTAAGTTCAGTGGCGAGGTTAATCATCAGCAGGTGCAAACATGGGCGAACCGTCCCGATCACGTGATTTAAAAGAGTCATGCCAGACAATATGCTACATTATGTTACATTATGTTCTTCTGAAACCTGATTCAGTTTGTATGAGCAAGGATTTGTAAAATAGAGATTCAGGCCAGGAACAGGCATAGAAATGAATAGTCTTTAAGAACCATATAGGGAATATCATTATTTTTGTTATGCTCAGCTCTAAAATATTTAATTGGCTGAAAATTGTTCTTTGTCTGTAATATCCTTATGTAATGACTAACAAATAAATAAATAATTTAAATTAATGACTGTGGTCAGAAGGTGTGGAACCCTGATGCAAACAGTGTTAACTGAACCCTCTCCCTCTATTCTCAGAGCTGTTGTCCATCCAGGTTACGGTTCCACATACAGAGAGATACACAATGTTGTTTGCTTCTGTCACTCTGCGATGTGACTATTCCACTTCTGCAAATCAACAAGATGTTCTGGTCACATGGCGATACAAGTCCTTCTGTTTGGATCCAGTGCTGGAATATTACTCAGCTGGTGAGTGGTGTAGGTCAACTGAAAATATAAGGCTTGAGCACTGCAAAGTAATCTGCAGTTTGTTTGACTGTTTTGTCTGAATAGATGAAAGTTGAGTGTAGAGACTGATGTGACCGTGAATGTTTCGTTCTTTCCTCAGCATATCAAGCAGCTCTGGGTCTGAAGCAAGACCCAGCCAATGACTGTCCAGACAGTCAGCGCACTGTCCGCATAGTGATTCAGAAGAGAGGCCTCAGTGAAGCTATTCTGGGGACAGAATATCGAGATCGCAAGATATACATACAAAACAGTGAGTCTAGATACACAAGAGCTTAAAACTCTGAACAAGATGTTTTAACCCTATAAAGCCTGACAAATAAAAAAAAATCTGATTTTTTTAAAATTGGATGAAATTATTGAATCTTTAGGCAAAATATTTGATAAAATATAAAGGAAAAGCTTGCATGTGCATTATGTTTTGTACCATTTTTTGATATATTAGGCTTCTATGGCCCATATAGTATAATTTAGTAAATATGAAGCACGCACATTTAGAGGAAAAAAAAAATATTCAAAGGCCCAAACTGAGCAAAAATGATGCAATTTGGTACAGTTGTTGTTTTTTATATGGAATAGAAATGTAATGTAATGAAGTAATGTAAATCGTTTACAATTTTATAATAGTGTTGCAAACTTGCATAAAATGCTTATAAATATCAGTTGTCACTTTATATCTCCCAGTAATATGTATTAGTAAGATGATATTTAAATGTTTAGTTTTATGATCAAAGCTCTGTAGTTTTAATTTTGGAGGGCAATGATGCAGTGTAGGGCTGGGCGATATATCTAACGATATGATCATGCGCATCTAGTCAGTAAATCTGGTTCCTTGATTACCGCTAAATCGCCATCACCTGCTTTCAAATGGAGCGGCATTTAATAGACAGAGCCGTAGTTCACTGACAAGGTACGCAATGTCGTGTTCATTATCCCAGATGAATCGCCTTCGATAATCAACGCGATATTGCGTATCTTGTCAGTGATCTACGGCTCTGTCTATTAAATGCCGCTCCATTTGAAAGCAGGTGATGGCGACTTAGCGGTAATCACGGAACCAGATTTACTGACTAGATGCGCATGATCATATCGTTAGATATATCGCCCAGCCCTAAATTCAGTGCAATACAGTAATTATTCAAAAATGTATAAAAAATGTTCCTCTAAAGCCTGTTGTATCATATTTGATACTTTTTACCATGATTTTTATAAAAAAAAGGAAAGAAAGATGTGTATATATATATATATATATATATATATATATATATATATATATATATATATATATAATATATATATATATCTCAAATTAAGTAAACCTAGGTTTAAGGTGGACATTTTTATAATTATACTAAGAGACTTATTAAAACTTCACTATTAAAAAGTAGAAAAATGTGGTAGTTTGTTTGCAACTGGATTTCAGCTTAAAGTTTTGATCACGTTAATAATTGAGGCGTTTGAAAAGCTGGTCTTAGAAATCTTATTAATCAATATCTCAACTCACATCTCATATATATATATATATATATATATATATATATATATATATATATATATATATATATATATATATATATATATACTGTATATATATATATATATATATATATACTGTATATATAGAGCAGATTCCTAACAATGTACAACATGTTATATTTGTGTGATTTTTGTTCATTACAATCAAATATGTTCTATTATTTTCATTTTTTTTTGTATGTGTTTCACAGGCGCTGACCTGGTTATCAATGAGGTCATGTGGTGGGACAATGGCATGTATTTCTGCTCCATCGACGCAGCTGGTGATGTCGTGGGAGACTCCGACAAAGAAATCAGACTCATTGTATATCGTAAGTATTAACGCACTGAAGACTTGTATTCAACCACAAAAACATTTATTGATGCTGATGCTGATCATACCCCCTCTTCCTCTCAGACTGGCTGACAGTGCTGCTCATCATCCTCGGTGCATTACTCCTCATCATACTGTTTTGTATCTGCTGCTGTCAGTGCTGTCCTCAGAACTGCTGCTGCTATGTCCGTTGTCCCTGCTGTCCTCGCACTTGCTGCTGCCCAGAAGAAGGTATCCACGTGCATTCGCTCTTTATCCCTTTAGTATCTTTGCCTGTGCAGTTTGCCAGTTCCTTAAAATAAATATCTACTGATGACAAAGTCACACTCCACATAATGGATCAGATTGTTGTTAATAATAATAATAATAATGATAATAATATGTGTTGTTATATGTATGTATGTAATATATTATATAATATATTATATTTTCTTTTCTTTTTTTGCATTTTGACAAAACTAAATAATCAGTAGACTGACAATACAACAAAATAGGCAATATAAATATATATTTTATTAGGAATAATGTAAGTATTCTTTTAAATAATATGTATAATAACAACAATATTATTCATAATAATTTATTATTATTATAATTTATTACTAATAACTTATAATTAATTGTAATAATATGTGGAACCTTGTCTTTTTTAGCTTTTTAACGATGAAAATTAATTGTGGACTACGACAATACAACATAATGTCCTTTATAAATATTATATTATTATTATTATTATTAATATTATTTAGTGTTATTTCAAATAATAAAAACATAATATTTCTAATAATTTATTGTCTTCTAATACCAGGGGACTTTTTTTTCACAGTCCATGCTATAAATTGTAATTGTATTGAATAACAAGACGTAGTGAAATATTTCTTCAATGTTCATATGTCTATTTAGCGGTGATGCACCACAAGATGATGCGTGAAGCTCAAAAAGCAATGGTACCATGGCTCCATGGCCAGCCCATATATGCCCCCGTTGGCTCAAATGCATCTTCTCAAGCAAACCCTTTACTATATTCAGGTCAGTATAACTTCATCTATTAATCTGTTCATGTATGTAATGCTATTCTGATCATTAACTTGAGACTAATAATTTGTCCTCCACAGGGTCTTTTTCTGAACCTTCATCCAAACACAACCTTCCCATGGCCCCGATGGCCATTCCTCCTCCTCAACCTGTCCCGCCAATGGTACCTCCCCACGGATATCATTCCAATGGCAGCATAAATGGAAGTGTACGTGGTAAATACCAGATGTTAGACTTTCTGGAGAACCAAGTTAGAGGAATGGATATGGCTGCCCCAATGCTTCAACCTCAACATCACTACATAGCAGTCCCGCACCAAAACCTTCCTCATCAATATGCAGCCCCACAACCCCAATATGTAACTCCACCACCTCAACACATACCCCAAGCTGCTTTATCAGCCAGGCCTCCCAGCATGCTCTCAGCCTTGGATGAGATGGGTGTCCAAGGTGTGGAGCGCAGGATCATCCAGCTGCCTCCCATCATGGGCCGAGCAAAACAGAGCTCTCGGCGAACCAATGATGGTGGAAGACACCGGCAGTCTAATCATTCCAGTGGTAGCTCTAACCGAAATAGCCAACATCGTGATGATTCCTGGAGAGAACCATCATCTTCACGGAGAGTGACTCAGCTACAGCGTAGCTACTGTGACGAGTCGGACTGGGACGACAGGCGTGGAGGCCGAGGTTCAGCAGGACGCAGGGGTATTTCAGGTTCGGATAGGTCTTGTCCACGTGTTCGCAGTAAAGGGGAGCTTCTGGAGGAGTTGGAGCGTGCAACGAACCACAGAGACAGGAGATATTCGCCTTCTCCGCGTCGAGGCTCCTGGAGTTCAGACGAGGAGGACAGTTATCGAAAGGGGACGCGATCTCAAGGGAGATTGTCTGAGAAACCACCAGCTTATACTTCCATTGATATTTTACCTGGCCACAGCAGGAGGAGTGACCGCATCTCAGTAAGATTTTAGATTTATGATTTGTTCATCACTCAGAAGTTGTTTTTATATTCAGTTGTCCCGAAAAGGACACACTTAAAATGAAAAATCTGTCATCATTTATTCACCCTCACGTTGTTCCAAATCTGTATGACTTTCTTTATTCTGCTAACACAAAAGAAGGTATTTTGAAAAATGTCTTGGCTTGTTTTACTTTTATTGAATGAACAAAAACATATTCTTCATAATATCATCTTTTGTGTTTTGTAGCACAAAAAAGGTCATACAGGGTTGAAATGAAATGAGGGTGAGTAAATGACGGGATTTTAAATATGGATTTAAAACTATCCCTTGGGTCTGCTGACATGGAGAGAGGGCTTTGAACACAAATAAAATAGCATTTTTAGTATTTTAGGTCACTTTTGATAAAAGGGTCTTGTAAATGTAAATAATTGTTATGGTTTGTCTCATTATAAATAATCTCTCTTTTACAGGATAAGAGCTCTCGTAGTGGCACAAGCGTTGTGATCTGAGTCAATCATTTCCAACCTGATCTTTTATTACTCACCACCTACAAGTGAATGTCTACTGGACTACTGTCATTGGGACTAATTGTGCACTTCAGCACAATAATTAGGCAGTAACCACAGATGGCCTGCAATAGACCCCTGGAAGACAGTAAATGCACTGTACATTTTTTTTTACACTTTATTTTATATATTTTAAACAGTTTTTAGATGTTATATGATCACTTGAAAACATTTCTTTGTTTTTATATGTTTAACTTTTCACTGTACATCGTTCAACTATTAACCACTGCAAGGTTTTTGGTATTTGATCAGTACAGTTTATAGATGAAGCTCACATTGATGGCACTTCAACTGAAGGTTGTACCTTAAAGAGCCTCTTTGGTTCATCTAGGTTCTCTGTTTACTTTTAGTTAGTCTTCGTCTGTAGTATTTTTAATGTTGGTTTAGCTGTTTTCTTTGTCTTTTCATGGCGTTGCTATCTAAATACAATCCTTGGGATGATTTAGTTTCATATTTGAGTATGTATGAGTACATATGAATTTGTTATTAGTTGGATTGTTAAAGAAGAGCAGTGCATTCTTTAACTCATAATCAAAAGCTACATGAACAGTAGTTTCCAAGAAAAAAGATCTTTGAATTTATATGTAAACTGAGATGTAAACACTGGCTGTAATAAAGTCACTTTTTTCCAATCTTTTAGACTAGGTCGTATATTTTCCAGCATGTTTCATGTTTTAATGCAGAAACGTGTTTTTTTTTTCTGTCAATTAAATTATTTTTATTTAAATTTAAAACTTAACGTGACATGGGCAAAACTATTTTTGGGCCCACCCTTCCTTATTAATAGGCCTATATAATAATATATCGTAATCAGTGAAAACCGTTACAGTGTTTTCTATCGATATTTCAGTCAATAAAAATCGAATGTCTTATTTTGTTTTAGAATAGAGAAAGACCGGTCCATTAATAGACTCCAGCGTCGTGGCCACATGACTACTTCAGGAGTGCATTATTTCTCTTATAATTTTAACGGCCTGGTGTCACAACCACACCTCAATATTGTTCAGATGATTTGTTTCAAGATAAACCTTCCGTTGCAAATTCCAAAAGGTCATTTTAGAGCTGATAACAGGCTTGGGCCATGCAGTTACTGGAGATGGAGAGAGATTAAGCGCGTGCGTCTGTGCGTCTCTCAGCAGTGTTGTTCATCCGCAGCGTCTACCAAGAGCGAATCTTTAAGTTGAACTGCTTCAAGAACCTCGCTTCTGAGAAATGGAGAAATGTCACGTAGCTTTTCAGCTGCGAAACTATTTAACTGATAAATTGGCGGGGTGTGCTGATGACAAGTTTCTGTTCGCGTCTCCGCGTGTGTGCGTCTGTGAGACAGAAAACATGAAAGTCATTTTTTTACCCTATTGTTTGTTATATTTATTTGCTTCGTGACTTCTGGTGTTTTGATTCTTTTACTGTTGTAGATAGCCCATAATATAACAAAAAAAAATTATATCTTCATTGTGTTTGGGCCCCCCAAGACGAGCGAGCATAGGCACGTGCCTAGAATGCCTATGCGTAAATCCGGCCCTGCGTACACGTTTAAGCCCTTATAAAAATTAACCATGATTTTATTATAGTAAAATTGTAGTAACCATGTTTTTTTGGCGTATTGATTACCATTTGTATAACCACAGTTTCACTATAAATACTATGGTTAGTGTAGCAAAAACATGGTTACTTTGTGGTTACCATTGTTTAACTATAGTATTTTTTTTTTTTTGTAAAACCATGGTGAGTACCCGGTTTTACTATGCATATTTTAAACGCAAACGCTTGAACAAACAAAAATACGGGGATACGGGCAGACAGGCCTACAAATCTTCCGTTTAGACGGATACGCCGTCATTCGCGTCGCCTCATTTTATTGGCCACTTCTGCCCAAAAGGGGCGGGCCCAGGGCGAGCTTTGGGAAGCGAAAGTGTAATGTTATACAAAGCTGGATCGTTTCTATCAGTCGATTACAACATCATCCACAGATAACGCGAGCCAGTGGAGACAGCTGCAGGACAGCGTTTGGATTAAACCTAGTGAAGCAGAAGCAGGTGGACAAGCTGTTCTCAGGTATGCGCTTTGCTTGTAAACAAATACCTTGCAATATGTCTTATTAAAGAACAATGACAATGCTGAAACTCTCCACAATGTGCATTTGGCCTGAAAGACATAAGTTACTGTTGTTAAAATAAAGCAGCGTAATGAATACAGATCACAATACAACACATGATAATGCATTTGCGCTGCAATTTGCGTTCTACCTTAAGGCCTTGTTTACAAGTGAGAGGACGAACTTGCTAAATTTCAGAAGCTGTTTTAGTAATTTTTTTCTTTGTTGCAGCGTTGACGGGTGTTTATTATAAAAACAGTTTATGCGCTAGTTTTACTGCAATGACTTTTAGTACTGTAAAATCATATTTTTGGAAACCCCTGCTTGGTACAGTAGCTGGTCATTAGCTGGAGAAAAAGAAAAAACAGCTTGACCATCTGGTTTCTTGCTGGTCCAGTGTGGTCTTCCAACCAGCATAAACTGTTATTTTGGCAAAACAATGGTTACTAATATAGTACATTTCCTAAAGAAGCCTCTCTGTACATGATTTTTCTCATTTTGCAGGAATCATGAACTCTTTCTCGGGTAAGAGTGTGCTGGCGCTGTGCAGGGTTTTCTCCAGTCCCCTGTCTCTCCCTCCAGCTATGGTAGGGGCCGTGAGGGTCTGTCACTCAGGCGTGAACTCCAAGGGCACAGTATTCACCAAAAAACGAGGCTATGATATCACCAGGAACCCCCACTTGAACAAAGTAAGCATCCAAACTCTGTGCACTTCTGATCAATGTGAATAAGCAGGTTTTAGATTGTCAGCAGCCGGTGCTTTGATGTGATTTTATAACTTTATAATGCCAAAGTCCCCACTGATAAGTATGAAAGTGGCATTGTGAGATCTTTAATTTAAAAGCAAAGTCTTCAAAGACTTTGGCCCCTACCAAGCATTGAGAGGAAATGCTCTGAATATGCTTAGTCTTCTTAAAATCAATGCAGAGTTGCAGGATATGTCTCAGCAGTTTCACAAATCCCTTTTTTTGGCTGGGTCATGAAATGTGTCCAATTAAATGTTACTTCGCAATCTGTATCCTGTTTGCAAAGACTTTCAGGCTAAGATGAGGAATGGGCATGACTGAGAAGTGTAGAGCTTTAAAGCCATGACGGATGGAAACTGTTAGACGTAAACAGTGAGTGGAGAATCCAACAGGGGAGGGTGGCCATGCTTACGTCCCATTGGTCGGAAATAAATAGATCCAACATGTGATGCATCTACCCTAAGCTGGAATCCTGCCCGGTGCAGACCCAATTGCAGGATGGTCATTTGTATTTAAACCAGACTGTAGGAGGAGGGCACATTTTTCTTTTACATTCACAACTGTCACATGTTTTTAATTAAGTTATGGTGCTGTGTTAAGGGCATGGCGTTCACCCTGGAGGAGAGATTACAGCTGGGTATCCACGGCCTGCTGCCTCCCTGTTTCCTCTCTCAGGATGTCCAAGTGCTTCGTGTCATGAAGAGTTACGAGACACGCAGTAACCCTCTTGACAAGTAACCAAACTTCAACTGAAACATTCAGTACATACTCTGCATGAGCCACGCCAATGAAAAGCACAATGACGATACTTTTCTTGGTCCATTTCCCATTTATACTCAAAATAGCCCTTTTAACTCTGCAGATACATATTGCTGATGACCCTGCAAGACCGAAATGAGAAGCTTTTCTATCGTGTGTTAACCTCTGACATAGAGGAATTCATGCCTATCGTCTACACTCCTACTGTGGGCCTGGCCTGCCAACAGTATGGCCTTGCTTTCAGAAGACCAAGGTGAGGTATATACATACTCCGGACCTGGAACAACTTGTTTAGTCTGACCAATTCTGAATCAAATGCTTTATAAACACTCAGACCAGTCTAACCAGTTCTTGCATGGCGAACATACAGTATAAGGCCCATGTGATTTTGACAGTTTTTTTCCCTTTTAGAGGGCTGTTTATCACGATCCATGACAAGGGGCATATTGCCAGCATGCTGAACTCATGGCCGGAGGAAAACATTAAGGTATGTTCAGAGTGATAATGTGTCATTCGGTGCCAGTTGATGGATGTTTAATTGTATGTGCATTAATAGGCCATAGTGGTGACGGATGGAGAACGAATCCTAGGATTAGGAGACCTGGGCAGCTATGGAATGGGGATCCCAGTGGGCAAACTTGCTCTGTATACAGCATGTGGAGGAGTGCCACCTCAGCAGTGCCTGCCTGTGCTGCTAGATGTGGGCACCGATAATCAGGTAAAACATACATACATACATATACATATATATATATATATATATATATATATATATATATATATATATATATATATATATATATATATATACATACATACATACATACATACATACATACATACATACATACATGCATACATACATATATATATATATATACATACATACATACATACATAGATATACATACTACATACTATACATATATATATATATATATATAAATTAACAAATAAAAATACACAATATATAATATTAGTACAACTGACAACTGTACTTTGTTCATAGGTTTCATTGGATCATTTGTCCCTGTTTGTAACCCTGTTCCCAATTCTTTTTGTTTTTGTTCAGGCCCTCTTAGATGACCCCTTGTACATCGGCTTAAAGCACAAAAGAGTGAGGGGCAAAGAATACGATGACCTCATTGATGAGTTCATGCAAGCCGTCACAGACAAGTATGTGTGATTTACTTACTCTCATGTTGTTCAAATCATTCTTTTGAGCCAGATCTTTCAGTGAATCAGTTGATCGTGTTAACAAATCCGTTCTGAATTATATCGTTCACCAGTTCAACTGACTTAAAGATTCAGTTCGGTGGTTCTCATGTTAACAGTTAACTAGAGCAGCGGTTCTCAATTCCAGTCTTTGCGACCCCCTGCTTTGCATAATTTGTATGTATCTCTTATCACTTCAGACGTTTGTTCTGTTTCAACAGACTTCGTAGGATATTCCGCCATGATTCCAGTTCGAAGGGAGCGTATATGTTCCGTTCAAAGTGTATTAAAGTGTGTGAGACGTGAATTTAATTTGTATTTATTTACAGAGGTATATTATGTCACACTTCACACTTCTCTAGTAAGTTTCGTCTGTGTGTGAAGACGTTGCAGGCAGTGGAGTAGTGCGTATCCATGAATGAATGTTTCATAGTGAAGTAAACTTCAATGGATTTCGAATTGAGAACCACTGAACTAGAGGGGAAGATTATGTGTGTGAAATACTTACAGACTGTACACGTCATCATTATTTTTTATCTTTTGTTTCAGGTATGGGATGAATTGCCTAATTCAGTTTGAAGATTTTGCCAACAGCAATGCCTTTCGTATTCTCAATAACTACCGCAACCATTATTGCACCTTTAATGATGATATCCAGGGTAAGTATGCACATCGTAATATCAAAATATAAAGATTTTCATTCTTCATAAATGAAAATGATTAGAGCCATAAAAATTGTTTGCTTATCTCTTTCCCAACCTTTTTCAGGCACAGCTTCTGTTGCTGTTGCTGGGGTCCTTGCTGCTCTTAAGATTACAAAGAATAAGCTCTCTGACCACAAGTTCGTATTTCAGGGAGCAGGAGAGGTAATGTGGATTAAATTGAAAGATGCAACAAACATTTACTGAGAAAAAGCAAATAAAAGATCTATTACAAAACATTTATACCAGGAATTCCAGGATTATAAGATGTGTTTGTTTTTTGTCATATGACCAGGCCGCCTTGGGCATTGCTCACTTACTGATAATGGCCATGGCCAAGGAAGGTGTACCTCATGATGAGGCTGTCAAGAGGATTTGGATGGTGGATTCTAAAGGCCTAATTGTCAAGGTAACAATCAAACCCACAGTAGTTTGTCCTTTTTTGACATTTCTCTCCTTAAGGCTATATTTGTCTTCCTACTCAATATCTGAATATACAAATGTATGTAGGCTTAATTCAAAATGTCAAAACATAAATTAAAGCAACCAACTGCATTTGAACACCTCCAAACTTAAACGTTATACCAAAACTGTTATTCTGTGTCATTTGGCCCATCAGGGTAGAAGTAATCTGAACCATGAGAAGGAAGAATTTGCCCATGATCATCCACACATAAAGACCCTAGAGGAAGTGGTGGAAACCATCAAGCCCACAGCTATCATTGGTAAGGACTCATTGATCTCATTCTAATATATATATATATATATATATATATATATATATATATATATATATATATATATATATATATATATATATATATATATATATAGTGTTATTTTAATATTATTTATAAAGGTACTGTTATAGTACTTATTAATAGTTTGAACTAGCTTTTATTTTTCAGTTTTAATTTTTGTAATTTAATTGTTTCCATTATTGCTTTTTTCAGTAAAGTGATAAAATCACAAGATTACTAATACCTAATCTAAACTTAAAATGAAAATTGAACAAAAATGAAAGCTAAAATCTTAAGAAGTACTGTAATTGTAACTATGTAAATATACTAAAATAACAGATTTTGATTTTTTAAAATATTTAAAATATTCAAATATTTAGCTTTATTTTAGTTTTAGTACTTCAACATCAACATATTTCACTTAGTTACCAAGGTTTTTTAAGTACAAGTTTTTCCATTATAATATTTGTTATTTTTCAGCATTATTTCAGTTACGTAAAATGATTTTTAATAGTTTAGTTAACAATAACACTGTTCTTGTATATACATTTTATTTACCTTTTTTTTTTTTTTTTTTTTTTTTTTTACAGGATTGAGAACCGAGTAGTTAGATGTAATGAAACTGAAGGATTGCAGATATTCTACCTCATTCTCATGTGCTTTTATAGCTGGAATGGTGCTTTGTGCATCTTACTGGTTTTTATTCATCCTGTATGAATTACAATGGCATATTAACACCACTAGTGGGCATAATTACAGAAAACATTTAGATTTCAACAAAACTCAGTGTATTTCTGTATATTATTCTAAATGCAGCAATGTTTTACTATTTGAAAATGATTTGAGATTATAAACACCAAACCTCAAACCATCTACAGGTGTGGCTGCTATAGGTGGTGCTTTCACTGAGAAGATCATCAAGAACATGGCTACTTACAACGAACGCCCGATTATTTTTGCCCTCAGCAATCCCACAAGCAAAGCTGAGTGCACAGCAGAGCAGTGTTACACACTCACTGAGGTAATACTCACTGAAATCTAATGAATAAAACTGGTAAAAGGGGTGTTGACTTAAGCCGTCATATAAAGCATCCTATAGAATACGTTTTTCACATCAGTTTAAAGGGCTTGTGTGTGTATCACAGGGAAGGGGCATATTTGCCAGCGGAAGCCCCTTTAAGAAAGTCACTTTGGCAGATGGTCGTACCTTCTACCCTGGCCAGGGAAACAATGCTTATGTGTTCCCTGGAGTAGCATTGGGAGTCATCGCCTGTGGTGTTCGCCACATCTCAGATGATGTTTTTCTTACTACAGCAGAGGTAAATGAACATGAAGAGTCAAGACATGAATGTGTGCTTCAGTACAAAACACTTTGATTACAAATTTATTTACAGTGCAAAAGCTAAAATTAAGGCTTTGATTTCTCTTCAGGCCATTTCTGACATGGTTACTGAGGAGCATCTGGCCGAGGGCAGACTGTACCCCCCTCTGAATACCATCAGAGAAGTATCCTTCAAAATTGCTGTTAAGGTCAGTCTCATATATTCTCATATTTAAAGGATAATTACTACAAGAACAGGGCTTGTTAGTCAACTCTAACATTTTTGCACCCATAAGAAATATGGAATGAGATCATGCTAAATTAAGAGATTTATTAATATAGCAAAGTAGGTTGTAAGATCCGTTGGGTCAGATTTCACAGTTACTTTTTCATGATTGCATTAGGTGCTAGAAATCTAGCAAAATTACTAAAAATCATTAATACAAAATCAAAATTCATTAGCATACAGAACGTAGTTTAAAAATTGTTTTATTAATTTTATTCAGAAATGAATTCTTAGCCAACTCTACATTTCAGCGAAATGTATAAAATATGGAATGGGATCATGCTAAATTTAGAGCTCTATTAATTTTGCAAAGTACACTACTGTTCAAAATTTTGGGATCAGTAAGATTTTTTTAGATTAAAACTGTTATTCAGCAAGGATGCATTAAATTGATCAAAAGTTACAGTAAAGACATTTAAATGTTACAAACTATTTACATCTCAAATATATGCTGTTTTTTTTTTTTTAACTTTTTATTCATCAGAAAATAAGTATCAGTTTCCACAAAATATTAAGTATAACTGCTTTCAACATTGATAATAATAAGAAATGTTTCTTGAGCAACAAATCAGCTTATGAGAATGATTTCTAGTTTTTTTTTCTTTTTCAGATGTTACCACTAATACTAGTGATCTAAAATCAGCAAAATATCAAATATTGTGTATAAAAAAATAATACAATAATACACCAGCATGCAATAAAGTATCTCATTAGAACGTCCCCTCAACAATAATTAGCTTCAAACAAAACTACTGAATGTCTGCCAAAGATTTTATGCCATTAAGTTTGTAAACTTCATTGCGTACTGTAAGGTATATTCCCTATAATACCAATAAAAGTGATTAAAAATAATTAATTTTGACTTTGCATAGGTTTTTAATAGCAAACAGGAGCAAATCAGTCACACTGTACTCTGCAATAAAGCAACTATGCACTCACTTGATTTCATTCTTTCTTCCCAAACTGCTCTTTTTCTTCAGATTGTGGACCATGCCTACAAACAGGGCATTGCCTCCTGGTACCCTGAACCCAAAGATAAAGAGGCCTTTATTTTATCCCAGGTCTATAACTCTGACTACGACTCCTTCACTCTGGATTCATACAGCTGGCCCAAGGATGCCATGACAGTTCAGAATGTGTAGATTATTCATCCACAGCCCACTAAAAAGGATATGCTCATATCAGTCACATGCCTTATTTTTCCGTTCATAATCATCTGATGATATACACTCCAGCTCCAGGCCACCCAATCCAAAACTCTCCCACTGATTTAACACAAGATCTGAACCTATAGCTGAGAATCCGCAGATGGCTGTCAGAGATAAATGAATGCAGTGTTCATTCAAGCTCAAATTGTTTTCAGAACAGTGGCTCAATTCAAATGGAAAAATGCAATTATGTTTAAAGCATAACAAGCACTTTCCCAGTTAACCAGGCTACTGAATCAGTAATCTTCTCCAGTTTATTAGTTCGACATAAGCTTTCTATCACTAATTTCATTTTTTTCTTATCAGTTATCCACTCCAAATATTTAGCGCTCCTGCAAATGCAAATATCATTGTAGGGAGAAACTATTTTTGTACAACGACTCCCACTTGGAAATAACAGACTGCCTGTGTTGAATGTTTATATTAAAAGGGATTTTCATTAGTTAGGTAGGTAAAGTAGTTATCCAGTTGTCTGCTGTGCAAATTAGCTCCTTTTGCAATTAATTTTTTTTTACAAGTTGTCTATGCCAAAGTTTGTCTAATTTTAAATGTATTACTGGCATGTAGCAATGAATACTGGAAATTGTTAGCTTGAGTGTATCATTTTATTTAAGTGTCCATCTGAAAAGCAGGCTACATATTCATTGCAGCATGTGGGATTATTTTTAACTTTTCTCCTCATTTAGAAATATGCTTTGCTTATTAGAAACGCACAACTATGGAATTATATTTTCAGATATTCAAGGAGATTTTGAATGGACAATGACTTTTAAATAAACACTTCAAAAAATAAATGGGTATTATGTTCATTTAATGAGAATGAGCTGGAATCTTGGTCCAAGTTTTTGGACGTGGAGCTTCTACACAATGGTTTTCTTTCAGAATTTTGTTTTTGTTTACTATTTAAAAGGCAACCACAAGTGTTCAATGGGAAAACAGATTTAGAATTAGTATTCTAAAAATTAATCTAATCACAGAAAGAGTTGTTTTGCACGGTGATTATGACAATCATCTGCCCCCACGGTTATGGTCCTGCTGCTGCCGAGGCGGTGAGGAGACTGAGATCATGGGGGTGGCGCTTGCTGATGAGTTTGAGTATAAATCTCTGACTCGTGTCAGCTGCTGACGAGGGTGAACTGTTGGATCAGGATGTGCTGTCACTTACATCCTCATCCAGCAGGAAGTGCTCTGCTGGCTTCCAGCCAAGGTGAGCAGGATATGGCTGATGAAGGTCGAAGAGGATAATTCGGAGCTTTCTCAGCCTGCCTGGCCTGCATATAAAGAGCTGTTGGAGGTAATGGATCACTCAACTGCTAGATTAGATCTTCAGAGGAAGCGCGAAAAATGGAAAATTGCTCACAGTAGACTTGATGAGTGATTTTTATCCAGACATAATAGCCCAGCTCCCTTGAGCCTCCCATTTCTTCCTGATCTTCATAAGATCGGCAAATAGCTGCTGCAATCAGTAGGTCGATGGTGGCAATGTTGGCTACTGAGAGACATCTGTGGGTGAACCTGGCAGACATCATGGAGCAAGACAAGTGCTTTCTTCTCGATGCACTGTTTTCTCCTTCAGAATTGTTCAGCACATCCGCTGAGGCGATGGTCAATAAATTCAAGGAGGTGAAGGTACGCTAAGCAGCCTACAAATCATTTATACCATGCCGGTCTATGTCTACACCAAAACATGAGGGGGGACCTGTCCCGCCTTGGTCTGTGGGCCGAAGACAGGGCCAGGTGATAAATGTGGCCTCTCGTGGCCCTCCTCCTCAGAGGAGCAGGTCACAGAGAAGGCGTGAGTTGAGGAAGAAGAAAAAGGATCTAAGGGAAGTTATCAAGCGCAGACGCAGTCAGAAATCTGGAACCCACTTCCCTTTCCATTTTGCTTAAGGATAACACCAACCCCTCCACGATCAGACTCTGGAGCTGGACCAATGATGAAAATACGTTTGATGGATTGGAACCAGGTTTGATAGTGAGTATGTGTTTTTACTTTGGTGAGTGTTGTCAGGTTTCCTCTCCTTCGAAAGAGTCCTAGAATCCTGCTGAAGCCTCCGCTCTCCAAAGCTCCGCTTAGACAGTGACATTAGTATGTAGGCTCTGTTGTGAGCCTCACTAATCAGTTTTGGCGTTGAGTGTAGCCAGGTCTCCTCTCGCTTTAGAGAGTCTTTCTGCTGAGACCTCCACTCTTAAGAGCTCTTTA
This sequence comes from Cyprinus carpio, assembly GCF_018340385.1. Lineage (NCBI taxonomy): Eukaryota > Metazoa > Chordata > Actinopteri > Cypriniformes > Cyprinidae > Cyprinus > Cyprinus carpio. The sequence continues at coordinate 19,626,180 of NC_056580.1, read as the reverse complement.
ACTAGGGTTAACTGTGGTTAGGCCTCCTCTCATTTTAGAGAGTCATTCTGCTGAAGCCCCCGATCTCCAGAGCTCTGCTAGAGCACAAGAACGTAGTTAGGCCTCATTCACCTTGTTGAGGACTCCATTTTTAGGATCTATGATTGCTGTGGGTCAGGAATGATGATTCCTTTGAGTCTTTGACTTAGGTCAGTTCTTGGGCACTCATCCCTTCAGCATGGCAGCGTGGGTATTCCGTTCCCCCATAGCACTCTCTAGGGGATGCAGCGATATATTTCTCTTTCGAAAGGGAATGTCTCGCGTTACGCATGTAACCACAATTCCCTGAGAACAGGGAACAAGACGCTGTGTCCCTCTGCCATGCTTCAGGCATTCTTGCATACGACTGCCCTTTTATACCTGCAGTCGCACCAATAATGACATCATAGGCTGTTGCCTGCCAATGTCACATTCATGCTTGAGGCATTACCCATAGCGCCCTCTAGGGGACCCAGCATCTCGTTCCCTATCTCAGGGAACCATGGTTGCATGCATAACCTGAGACACCTCTACAAATGAGTAACTATCAAAATTTTCATTTTTCATGTATATGTATATACATTAAAGGCACAATATGTAAGATTTTCGTAATAGAATATCCAAAACCCACTTGTGCAGTGTAATATATTTCTTGTAGTTGTGTACATACGTTATCCTAAAAGTTCCCAAGGATTTGTAAATCCAGAGAAATTCCAATTTTAAATAATGGTTTGTCCTGGTTCATTGTCGCCTATCAATGACATAATATCTGTGCTATCGGTTTCCACTTGTAGAAATTATGGAAACATAGAATACCACTTAATCTAAATGGCTAACACAACTTGAAGACAGCAGAAGCTACTGAAAATTCCCTCGTGCAACAGTGTCTAAACCAGGCAACGTCGGTCCTGTAGAGTTTAGCTCTAACCCTTATCAAACACACCTGAACAAGCTAATCAAAGTCTTCACGATTACTAACCCTGCGTTCCATTCAGAAGGGCTCATCCCTATGCCCTAATCCCTTCAAAGGGTTTGCCCTCCGGAGTGAGAGCTTCATAGGGTTGAAGGATGTGGGGGACCAAACAACTGTTTCTTGAAGTGCCCTTCTGCGTCAACATCACGTGCCCACACGGAGGCACCGTCATCATCAGAATCAGAGTTTTATTGCCAGGTATGTTTACACATACAAGGAATTTGTTCTGGTGACAGAAGCTCTACAGTGCAACAGAATGACAGTGACAAGACAGGACACAGATAATAATAATAAAAAAAAATTATAATATAAAAATATACAAAATTAGACAATGTACAAAAAAGCAAAAACAAAATATATAATATAGACAATTATGTACAGGTATGACATGTGCAAATTTGAAATGTAAATAAGTATGTGTGTTAAATAAATAATGCAAAGGATCTTCGCAAATTACACATGCATCATGCATAGAATCTGCGCGAAGGATCATGGGAGCCCGGAGTGTCCATCAGTTGTACCCTTCGAAATCCTTCATTCCAAAGGGCCCTTTGAAGTGGCCAGTTTTGAGCACTTTGGTTTGGAACGACCCTTCAATATGGTTGTTTTTACTCCGAAGTGCCCTTCGGAGGGCGATATATCCCGTTTGGAACAGACAAGTGAGGGTTTTTTTCAGGGTTGGAGCTAAACTCTGCAGGACATCAGCACTCCAGGACCGACGTTGCCTACCCCTGGTCTAAATGTTAGGAAAATAATTGCAATTATCCGAAGTCGGTCACCAAAGTGTTGAATTTAACACCTTGGACATAAATCTAACTTTTCAAAATTGAACCAATTAAATGGCTTAGAACAGTGGTTCTCAACTCCAGGCCTCGGGACCCACTGCTCTGCACATTTTGAATGTTTCTGAATCTGACACACTCAGTTCAGTTCATCGATCTCTCTCCTAATGAGCTGATGATCTGAATCAGGTGTGATAAATAAGGGAGACAAACAAAATGTGCAGAGCAGTGGGTCCCGAGGACTGGAGTTGAGAACCACTGGCTTAGAATAATCTGATAGACCTAGGCCTGTATTAGAGTGAGCTAATTTCCATTTCTAAAAATGAATTTTCCTTCATTACACAATTGAAATTTTCAAACTCTTGTTGTTGCTCATGAGCTTCTCAGAAAAAGATAGGAGTTGTTATTTTCATTAAATTTAGAAAAATATCTTTAAACAAAATGGAGTGTCCAGTATTGTCACTTAATCAAAATTTCTTTAAGACCCCTTGTGCTTTTCTTCCCACTTCTTTGCATTTCTTTGCCAGAGAACTCTACATAGTCTGTAATCTATTTATGTCTTATCAATAGCGCTCACTATGCCAAATCCAACCCAGATTTAAACAAATAGGTGAGTCAAACTCCCATTTAAGTCAATTAACTTATTTTTCCTTCCCTAAGATGAACAGTAGGCTGGACTGGTACCTATTAGAACAGATTCAGAATGTTAGTTTAACAGACAAATGCAAAAAACTACTGTGAGAACAGTAAATAATCAAAATGAGTCAAAAGTAATGTTTTATTAATAAAATTTGAAGTGGTTTCTGTAGTGATGATTAAAAGTGATCTCACCCTTGAGCAGACTGCAGTCAGTTTGCTCCCATTAGTCAAGGTGGCTGTTGGGTAACATCTAAAACTTGAACACTCAGAAAACCGCATGAATCAAATAGAACCTTTGTGAATTCTGACCACAATTGTGTCTGAGCATTTAGCTCTTTACATTTTATAAGTCTCATCTGGTCAACGGCAGTTCCTCATTCTGTTTTTACTAGCAGATTGTCTTTGCAGGAAAAAGCAAGCAGTTGCTTCTTTGCAAAAATGCAGAAAACTGCAGTAAACTCACTAATTACTTCATATAGAATATACGGTATATGATGTAATAGTAAAGAATTATTGGTCTTTCCTATTTGGTAGAAAGTAATACTGTGAGATGTCTGTTATATGTATTTGACTTGGTTTGGTCAACCAGTCTTATTCTCATTCTCATTGCTGTGTGTGTGCACTTGGATGTGTTAAATGCAGAGCACCAATTCCGAGTATGGGTTACCATACTTGGCAAATGTCACGACTTTCACTTTCACTTTCACAATACACAAGTACTATTAGTTAAAACATTTTTAAAGGTGTCTCCCAGGGATAATGGGATACAAATTCTAGATGTCTTCAGATACATTATAATATTTAAACATGCAGTTAATATCTTATTATTTATAATATGACAATTCTGGCATCTATTTATTTAAAAAATAATAAGTTCAAAAACCTCAGGATAATCAATATTGATCTATAGACCTTATCCAACGCTTTATATATTTCTCTCTTGATCTTTAGTTTCAATCATGTTTCTAATTTATCACCTTAAATACCAAGTTCCTTTGGTTCAAATTTCAAGGCTTAACAGTTTCAATGTGGATTATTCTTCCCCAACAGGGAACCCCTGATGATAAATCAAGCCCTTGTGGCATTCCTGTCATACATTTATAGCCATAGTCTTATACCCCTACATTTTGCATTTGACAATACATGGGATTATCATGTTTGTTATTTCTTTGTTTGCTCTGAGATCACCAGGACGTGGGTGGTTTCAGTTCTCTTAACTGGATGATCTCTGACCCCTATTAGTTATTCTCACTTTTCTTTTTCAGAAAATAACTCCTGATCATTACCAGTTAATCTCAATCTTCTTTTATATGCAGAAAATACTCTTGCTTACTGCCAATTGATCTCAGTTTTCTTCCTACAAAATACTCTTGATTAACTAAAATAATTGATCTCAATTTTCCTCTAAGATACTTTTGGTCACCAGCATTCAATCTCAATTTTCTTTTTAGAAAATACTCTTGATTACTTGATTAATATCAATTGATCTCAGTCTTCTTTTTAGAAAATAACTCTTGATCAACTAGACTAGTCAGTCTTAAAAATGGTCTTAAAAATACTCTTAATCAACTAGGAGCAAACACAGACCTCGCCGGTTTAAATGAGTTTGTCTCATAACAAACATCCCAATTTCAATTTTTTTTCCTCTTGATTGCCACTGAGTTCTTTTCAAAATGATGCCAATGGTGTTCCTCCGGGCCTTGGCAGTCGGCACTCTCTTCCCTAAAACTTTTCTGCAGGGTAGGGCTGGAACTACTAAGTCCATAATCACTCACCACTTGCTCACAGGTCCAAAGGTCCAAACAAGACATCCCATCCTCATCGCCAAATTGCCGTGGCAATTTTCCATTTCAATTTAAGTTATGCGACAAAAGTCTTTTGAATATTTATTTTCTTGCAAGAAAAGTTAAACAGTCATACAGTCATCCAAGTTGACTACAGAGTGCGACAGAGGAAAACACCTTGATCCAAATATGTATACCCAAATCAAATCAGGATGCTTCTATCGCATCCAATCATAATGCATACTAAAGTCATGTGTCCATTTAAGGTATCCAACTATGTCCCCTAGATGTGTTTCTAAGCATTTAATGCAAATTATTTTCTAAGAGTGTAGGTATAAAATAGCATTTTTTGTCTCACACGTCTTGCACATACACACACTCATAGATTTCCTGTTATCTCTCAGCTCATCAAAAACTCAAGCCTACTGAAGCACTCAGAGACAGTCTAAAGAACAATAATAATAACAATAAAAAAAATAAAAATAAAAATAAAATTAACATTAAAAATGAAAATAAAATTTCCACCACAGTCAGTGAAGACCATGTCAACTAGATGTGCCCCAGAGATCTCCTGCGAAGACCTTGTCACCTCAACGACCATCGGCATAAGACCAAGGGAACCACACAAGTCCACTGCACAATCTGACCTGTGTTGCAGCTTGGAATTAAACCACGCCATGCTGGTTTCGTCTGGCCAGAGGAGAACTGGCCCCCCGACTGAGCCTGGTTTCTCCAAAGATTTTTTCTCCATTTCTGTCACTAATGGAGTTTTGGTTCCTTTCCACTGTCGCCATTGGCTTGCTTAGTTGGGTACACTTGACTGATTGCACAGACAAAAGTGCGCACACAGCAGTGAACACACACCCGGAGCAGTGGGCAGCCATTTATGCTGGGGCGCCCGGGGAAGAGTAAACCTTGGCCTGACACACACAAAAAAACAACAACAACATTCTAACATAAACATGAATGAACATAAGATAAAACAAACAATTGTGAGTGTAACCATTTGAGCTGTAAAATAATAATAATAAAGAGATGCAATACTATACATAAAAAAACCTTGCAGCAGCTTGCTGTGATGATATCACATGAAAATTTTGATAATTCTAAATTACCAGTGTAGCCATGTTGCATTACATCTGAAAATAAGAAAATCACTCCCAGAAAATATTTGTAAGTGTGTAACAACTGCTTCTACTCACTTGCTCCAGCACCAGGTTTAAAGGAACTGTGCCATGAATAACAGACCCGTGGTCTGGTTGTCTAAAAAGAGTTTCTATCTAACTAAAAATGTGCATCTTCCCGAAGTACACCAGTACCTGTTCAAGCTCAATTGCTACAGTAGCATGTTTTGAAGGAACTGTGGCAAAAAATTATTGTCCATATACATAAGGAACTCCAAGTGCATTTTGTTTAACTTTTCTGTCTTTTTCAAGCTTACTTACTCCAAAAGCTTTTAAGAGCTGTGCCTTGGATGACAACCTCTGTCCTTTTAGATTTAGGAAGATCTTCTGCATGACTTCAAAAGTGCATTTGAGCTCTGGTGAGTAGCTCATGTTCAAACAGTGCATCAGCCCAAATAACAGAGCACATGCCTGCGCAATGCTACTTCCACACCTTCAATTAGGACACCAGTGTCCTGTGGGTCATCGTCAGGCAGTGCTCCCTCCTTCAGTATGACATACACTCACATCAGTTTGCTCCATGGTACTTTGTGACTCAATGTCTGTCTAATCATTCTGCATCCTTGATATTAAGGGTAAGTACTTGATATGTACCTGTTTGCAATAAGTACCGTGGCATTTTAGACATGAGTTATTAGACACTGTGGTGATGTTTCTAAGCAGACGTATTTTCCCAGGCTAGAAGCACGTGTTAGGTAAAATACTGTTTCTTCATCGATAAGAGTTTCACCTTAATGTTAGTACAGTATATCCGCTACAATAGGTGCATTTTTGTCACAATTCAATGCTTGCTATATGCCTAACTATTAACTACATGACCTACAGTACGTAGGAAGTTCTGGAAGAAGAATAACTTCTTCCCAGATGCATTCTGATATCCTAGCGGACCGAACGTACTCGGTTACTAACATGACCTCAGTTCCCTGAGATACGGAAACGAGTACTGCATCGCTAGACGCTATGGGAAAAAGTCCTTTTTGCTTCAATACTGAAGCCTTTTTTATAACACAGTGTAACTGCAGGGCCATTGGTTAGTACAGTGAAATAAAAACAAACTAATGGTGAGTCAGCGGAGCTGCATGCCAATATGAGCGGGGCTGTCTGGCTATATAAGCGGGCATTCTGGCATAGGATCCTCAGGTTACTTCGATTGAAGTGATGACAGTAAGTCATGCAGCTCCATAGCATGGCTAGCAATGCAGTACTTCGTTCCCGTATCTCAGGGAACCAAGGTTATGTTAGTAACTGAGAATGTTCCCTTTTGATTCTACACTCATACTGCATCGCTATATGCCATGGGAACTAGTACAGGCACACCGTGCTATGAAGACGAACAATTGATATGTGAAATTTCCTTAATCACCCAAGGAAGTCAGAGGAAAAAGTATAATAGGGTAAACCCTTCATGTGGCAAAACAGGCTAAACCCACAGAGGTCATGCCCGCCCTGGGTAATTGTTCCAAGAAAATCTTGTACAGCATTGGCACTTAGGGAGGGCCAGGAGTTTACAAGAAGTAAAGCATTTCTGGTGAGTTTGAGCATGTACATCAAACCAAACTCAGAGCTAGTCCTGCCCTCTAGTAGATGCATGCCAACTATGCAGAAAGGACCCTAGCCCGTAAGGCAGGGATGTCCAGGTTATAAAAACTAACAAATGTGGACGGCAAGGCCCAGCCGGCCGCCTCACGGATTTCTGCGATAGATACACTGCTAGAACAAGTGCAAGAAGAGGCCACGCCTCTGGTGTAGTGGGCTCGTACTCCAATGGGGCATTGCAGGCCCAAGGAAGAGTATGTTAGCGTAATATTGGCAACTGTCCACCGGGAAAATCTTTGCTTCATGACCGGATGATGGATGATGGGGCTGAACACTCAATGAAAATTCTCAGCACCCTGACAGGGCAGAGTAAATACAAATCCTAGTCATCCTCTGAGGCAGGAAGCGCAGAAAGTGTAATGACCTGTGGTCCAAGTGGACTGGAGACCACTTTAGGTACATAGACATGCCTTGGCTTCAGGACAACCTTAGAGTCGCTGGGCCCGAACTCAAGGCAGGAAGGGCTCACAGAGAGTGCCTCAAAGTCTCCCACTCGCTTGACCGATTTTCAGCAACAGGAGCCAGGGGTTGGTTGACCGGTTGCGGCTCAAAGGAAGGACTCTTAAAAGCTCTCAGAACAGTGGACAGATACCATGTAGTGATGGTAAAGGGGCGAGGCGGGTTCAGGCTCCTGGACCCTTTCAGAAAGTGGACAATTAAGTTGTTCCTGCCCACCAATTGGCCAGCTATAGGAACATTAAAAGCTGCTATAGCCACTACATAGACTGTGAGAGTGGAAGGGGAGCAACCCTTATCCCACATTTCTTTGAGGAAGAACAATATCAACCATTTGTCACAGAAGACCAACCATTTAAGAGCATAGAGACGTCTCGTAGATTGGGCTCTAGCCTGAGAAATTGTATTTAAAATGCTCTCGGGGAGGTCTGCAGGCTCCCATCGAGAGACCAGATGTGCAGAGCTCACAGCTCGGGCTGGGGTGCCATAATGTCCTGTTCACCTGAGAAAGGGGAATGGGCCATGGGGCTGCAACAAGCAGCCGAGACTGCTCCGAGAACCAGTGTTGGTGATTTATATAGGACACCACTATCATACTGTCAGAGTGGACTAAAACGTGGTGACCCTTTCTCCGACCTTCCTCTTTCGATTGCAGGCCGAAAGCTGGTTTGCCATCGCACAGAGCTCCCCAACCAGTGTTGGACTCATCTGTCAAAACAACCTTTCTTCTGCAGACCATTCCCAGAGCCACACCCGATCCATCCACTGAGAGTCCTTCCAAGGGGCCAGAGCTGCCATGCAGGGGTGGTCCAACTTGATGTACAGGTGTCCGTGATGCAAAGCATGGGATGGAACTTGTGGTTTCAGCTAGTACTGAAGGGTCCGCATATGCTCTAAGTGCCTGAGGAGGAGGGATCTGTGAGATAGCAGCTCAGCCTCTGACTGGGTTAAGACGAGCGAGTCATTGAGATAATTTAGAATGTGAATTCCCAACTGTCTCTTCAGGGCTTTTGAGCGATTTGGAGTGAGGAACTTAATTTTATTATCCCCAAAACTCATTCTGACACTCCGGGGATGGCCTGCCATGCCTCAGCCTGACAAGGGGTTGGATTGGTGCGAGTAGTGAGTCGCCATGAGGGGACTTGATACTCGTGATAAGCGGAAGAGGAAATTTGCTCTCATTTTGATTTATGTTTTTTTTTGCCCGCTATAACAGCAGAAAAGTTTGTGGGCACTTGAACGGGCCCAGCATCCAAAACAAACACATTTCCTTCATAACCTGGAACTGCATGAGGTGCTCGGCAAAACTGAGGCTGCTTGGTGGGGGTGGTCCAGCTGCAATAAGACTTAGCTCTCTCCTCTTTCTGTCCCGCAGATCAAGACAACACCAGAGGCACCAGGTCCAATGTCATCTTGAGCATGGGTCCCTGGTGTTTGGGAAACGGGTAGTGTCTAGCCAAGTGGGAGTGCTGTCGAGGCTCAGGCTTGAGAGATGGCTGGGCTGCTGGAGGTGCAGACTTCGCGGGCTGCTGAGCCAGCACAGACTTGGGGTGATTGGAAGTAGCTGCAGAGCTGTAGCTCTTGGGTAAAAAGTGTTGCATCGCCTGGGACGACTTCTGTGCAGTGGTGAAACGCTCTGCAAAACCCTCAACCACGGGTCTGAACAGGCCAGTGGGTCAAGGAAGTGGACCTTATCTGTGTCCTGGATTTCCTTAAGGTTCAGTCATAAGTGGTGGCTGCTATCTGCCAGAATAGAAAAAGAAAGCTATTCGGGAGCGCAGATAGGCCAGACACATGTTCCTACAGTGGGAACACTCTGTGACCACAGCTTCAGCGTGGGATTTCCCCAAGCATGAAAAGCACTCACTTGTGACCATCAGCGGCCACAGTAACGGCGTACCATTTGCATCATCACCGAAAAAAAAATTGCTCTTTTAAATCTCGCTGGATAGTGGCAGGGGATCGCTGAAACCGTGGCTGCCGCAGACACAGAACCTGGTGAATCCTTTTCCCATAGTGCAGGGGTGACGAATGTTGGTCGTGGAGAGCCGCAGCCCTGCAGAGTTTTGCTTTAACCCTAATCAAACACAACTGAACAAGCTAATCAAGGTCTGAAGGGTTACTAGAAAGCTACAGGCAGGTGAGATTTAATTAGGGTTGAAGCTGAACTATGCAGCAGAGCCGGCACCAGTGCAACACTAATGAGGGGGTGGCTGAGGTGACGAAAGGGGGCGATGACATAGCATAGAGTAAAAGTAAAAAAAAAAAAAAACCTTATGGGGCCCATTCAAGTATTTGTCGGACCGATATTACTACAACTATTAGAATACAGGGTTCAAACAGATAGAGATTTGGTCACGAGGCAAGTCAGTGGAAGTTTTTTTTTAAGTGCAGGGTCTAGAGACGTGTTTTAGAAGCTGAATTTCTTTGAACTTTAGCACTGTGATTTAGAATGATGCAGGCTATTATGCACAAGAATTATGTGCGAGAAGCTGCTAGAGACCTGAGACGAGAGCGCAGCATTCAAGACGTCGGGTAGCGCATTTACATTGAAATACAATGGAAAAGTAGAGCAGTGGAATGAAAAATGCTTTCTGAGTGAGTTAACCTATTAAAAGCTACTTAGCAAATACAGATGGCAGAGTACTGAACAAAACAAAATCGTATAGCCACCAAATTAAAAAACAATCTGAGATCCAGGAAATAAAAATGTGAGCAGTTTTAGGCAGCAGTTTTACCAAAAATATAGACAAGCGATACCACCACGATCACCAGAAATACTTAATTGTGTCTGCTTTAAAGTGAAACACACGCTCATTGCGACCGATTCCTTGACATAATACATTCATTACGACCCATTTAACAGATGCATCATTTTAAGTTAGAACAACTTGAACAGCAACAATACAGCGAAATAATTAACAAACTACAATAATCTAGCCCACTATTAAACATGAAAAAAAAATCATCATAGCTTATTCAGTAGTGCTGCTTTCTTAGCTGCACAGCTTGCGCGGGAATTTGTGTCAGATTAACAATTAAAATGCGACTTTGTGAAACGGACTGTCCTAAATTGTTGCTATAGTAGAATCATATTATTGCTAGAAAGCCTATGCATTTAGCAAATATATTTTTTAAAATAAACCATTATATTTCATAAAACATCCTGGCTCCGACACTGCCTGATACTGAAAGAAGGTAGCCTACCAAAATCTAGCTGCAAATGGCTTATTGAAAAAAAAGGTAGCTAAAATAGATCAATTTCCATGTGTTTTTTTTTTCGTTGGCAAACAGCAGCTTGCTATTCTTAATCCCGGTTGTTGAGAAACATCGCGGAAGCGTTTATTATTCAAATGCAAGCAGAAAGATATGTTTTGTAATTTTGAGTGACAGACAAGGGTGGGGGCACACATGGAGGGCCAATCAGTTTTCAGTTTTCATGGCCCCTCCCCCGTCTACGCCACTGGTTTACTAATGTAACTCATTTTAATGCGAGGATAGTGTTAAGACCATGCAAGCATCCTTATCTGTAGATGCAATGTAATCATTTTTTTGTGAACGGAATGTAACCAAAATGCAATTTTAATAAATCATTTATTATTATTTCATACTGAAGCCTAATATGTGATCACATGAAATTATCATTATCTGTTTTCTGGTTTTTTTTCCCCTCTTGTTTTCACAACTGGGGCGGAAACGATGATGCGTGCTTGAGGGATAGTAGCAAACGCAGCTCGACGTGCAGTCAGTACTGGTTCTCCTCTAAACTGGTCTGTTCCTGTCTGCTTCGATGACTCGGTTATTTCGTTCATTTTTAGACTGACTGTTGGTTATGATGCTGGCGTCATGATGGATAATAACAAAGAGGTCTGCAGCAGCACGTCGGGACTGCAGCATCAGTACAGAAGGTGAGTAAATGTTGCTACATTCTTTCGAGATTATACAAATACACGTGTTACATTTTCAATCATCGTGTACATGCCGCTGCATTTAAACAGCATCCGATTTGGTAGTACAAAATAAAGTTTACTCGATGTTTAACGTTTCGGCCACAAAAACCTAAGTTGTTTGGCATAGTGACAAAATAAGTATTTTTTCGAAATGCACTACGATGTAGAAGGACACAACGCTTAAATGCTGGTGCTGCACCGTGGCTGAAGCTTCGTTGTGCAAAGTACTTCAGATAGCCTAGCCTACATGTATTTAAAATACGTATTTGGAATAAAAAATGTGGTTTTGAATTTTAAAGCCTTTGGAAAAAAATACATGTATTTTGTATTTAAATACATTTATTATATTTTGTATTTTCAAAATACATAAAATACTTTGTGCCAGTCAACCTATTTATCAGGGTGCTGATTTTGTGCACGACTAGTTAAGAAAGTAATATGTGCTAAATCAATTGTTTGGCAAACTTGAGCTCTAATGACTTTTTAAATATTTTAATGAAAATGAACATTTGATTCATTATAGGCAAATATTTTCTAACTTGTTAATTGTATGTCATATTCTTAACGTTCCATTAAGTATATTATTAATATAATAAATAAAGCAATAAATGATGGCAAATCGATGTGATGCTTGTAGATATAAAAATAAAACTGCCAATAGGTGGTGGCAAGTCGCTTTCTTAATGAGCCAGGCATTGCGTAATTCATTCACGAACCCTGCGTTCCATTCGGAAGGGCTCATCCTTATGCCCTAGTCCCTTCAAACGGTTTACCCTCCAGAGTGAGAGCTTCGAAGAGTTGAAGGGTGTAGGGGACCAAACAACTGTTTCTTGACGTGCCCTTCTGCGTCATAATCACATGCCTACATGGAGGCACCGTTATCATGCAAAGAATCTGCGCAAAGGCTCATGGGAGCTCGAAGTGTCCATCAGTTGTATCCTTCGAAATCCTTCATTCCAAAGGGCCCTTTGAAGTGGCCAGTTTTGAGCACTTTGGTTTGGAGCGACCCTTCATATGGCAGCCATGATTGTTTTCACTCTGAAGTGCCCTTCTGAGGCCGATATATCCCTTTGGAACGCACCGTCATTCAGCAAAGAAGCAAAACACTGTAGTTATGAGTTATGGGTTATTAATCACTGACTCTACAAATCGTTCAAAGCCACAGATTCGTTCACTAACGAAACTGCTGTATGTTGCTTTGAGACGCACACCAGGTGATATGGATTTCGTTGGAACTATTATTTTGTTGCAAAATAGAACATGATTCAACAATTCAGGCTACATTTAAAATGTAAAATGTTCGCTTAATATTACCTTTTATGTTGAACTGTTGAATTGAAAATTGTAAAAGCCAACCATCATTGCGGTGCAAGCTCCACAGGACTGCCATCCTCCAGCGTCGCTGTGGTCGGAGTCTCCCTCACCTCCGCCTCCAGCCTTCGAGGCCTGGACTCCGCCTCGGCCTGTTGACCTGTCGGCTCCACCATGGCTCCTAGCTCCCTTCTCTCCGCCATGGCCCGGCAGTCCACAAGCACCGCCTGCCTCCCTTGTCCCTCCGGCTCCGCCAGGTGTGTGAGCCGGCAACACCGCCTGCCACGAGGGAGAAGGACACGGACAAGGTGAGCGTGGAGAGGAGCTCCGCCCCCTGCACCGCAGCTGAGGTTGAGCTGAATATGGAGCGCCAAAAGGGCCAAAATGAGGAGTATCTTATAGACTGGGAATCGGAACTGGAAGTTGAACTGCCCCTTCTCTCTCCGTTGTCTCCGCTGGTCCCATCCAGCCCTCCTTCATCCTTGGTTTCCTCGTCCAGCTCTAAGGGGGCTTCCAGTTCTCCAGTGCCTGTTCCTAGAAAGTGTCCTCCAGTGCCTGTTCCTAGAAAGTGTCCTCCAGTGCCTGTTCCTAGAATGTGCCCTCCTGTGGCCGCTTTACTCGAAAATGCCTGCCCTCCCACCCGCTCCTGCCTCCTCCACCGCTGTCGTCTGGCAGCCCCTCTGCTCACCCTCAGCCAACCATCATTGCGGTGCGAGCTCCGCGGGACTGCCATCCTCCAGCGTCGCTGTGGTTGGAGTCTCCCTCACCTCCACCTCCAGCCTTCGAGGCCTGGACTCCGCCTCGGCCTGTTGACCCGTTGGCTTCCACTATGGCTCTTAGCTCCCTTCTCTCCGCCATGGCATGGCAGTCCACAAGCACCGCCTGGCTCCCTTGTCCCTCCGGCTCAGCCTTGGTCTGGCGTCGACCATCCTGCGCCTTGGGACTCCACTCCTCTGGCTTCGCCTCGTCCTTTCGTCCCTCTGGCTCCGTCAGGCTCCTTCATCCCCTCGGCTCCACCTCATCTCCACATCGGTCGCCGGCGCCATCGGTTCTGCCTAGGACCCCCGGATCCTCCCCGTCACCCTGGCTCTTCGGCTCTCCTTCTCCGCCTACTCGGGCTACTTCTCCACCTGCTCCGCCGCCATTGTCCTGTACATTGTCTCAAGATCCTTACATTCTTCCAATCATCTTATTCTTTCTGTTCCTTGGTCATGTTACAAAACTAAAGGTGACTGGGCTTTCTCGGTGGCTGGAACAGTCTCCCTCTCAATATTAGATCTTCCTCTTCTTTTTCTATTTTTAAATCTTCCCTAAAAACTTATCTGTATTCTGTTTTAATTGAAGGTGTTTATATTTTTACATTTGTCTCCAAGATTTTGATCCAGTGTGTTAATTCTGTTTTAATTTTGTTCAAATTTTTCAATACCTCTGTACAGCACTTTGGTTGCAACTTCTGTTGTTTTGAAATGTGCTTTTTAAATTAATAAACTAAACTGATGGCTGACCCTAGACAGTAGAACGCTTTTTTTTTTTTTTTTTTTTAAGTAGGCCCAATTTTCTTAAAAAACATGAAATATTGCTCGCTTTTTGGTCAGGTAATTTCATCGTAATTTTTTTTTATATTTACTTAGATAATTCAAAATTTGCCATGCTTTAGTGGAAGATTTCTGCCACCTGGTAGAAATACAAATACTATTGAAATGAATGTCACTATAACCATTAGATCAAGAGAGGATCATTTATTGACACATTTACCAATTCCACTCCGTAATATAGCTCTTTTCACATGCTTTGTTTTTGTATTTATATTTAGATATTATAAAATCACTATTATAACATTTAAATAACACCTCTTTGTCAAAGTTCATCATTGTTTTATATGAAGTATTAAGTAGCAAGAGTTAAAAAAAAAAAATGCTTGAATCACACAAATGGTCTATTTTGAATTCAAAACGGCAATTTTTGGCGAAAGGTGGCTTGTTTATATCCTTGTTAATAATCTCAGTTGCTCTCAAATGTAAATCAAAGTCCCATTCACAAACATAGCGTGACATGTTTTTTTTGAGCAACAGACATACTCAGAAATTAACTAATATTAACGTTAATCACTTTGCCATCTTAAGCAACAATGTTAAATGTTGAATGAATTTATAGTCTTTATAGAGCTTACCAATTTCTGTTAGTTCACTTTTTATAGTTCACTATTATTTTAATGCATTGTTCTTTTTCCCCTTTGTCTTTTCTGTTTTTAGCTGTTTTAAGCACCTGCTAACTTTAACTGTTGTTAGTCTAGTAGTAAACTTAAGTCCTTTTGGGAACTGCAGGTCCTAGCCATAGAAACCATAATAATGATTTATATGAATATGACTCTAAGTAATGAGCTTATGCAACTTTACACATTTACAATTATTTACAATATTATTATTTACTATTACTCCACTAGGTCTGAAATATATATTGTACATTTTAATCCCCTGAAACACACTTCAAACATGATGATCTACTGTAGATTAGAACATGATACATTGCTGTGTCTCTGTCATAATTAAATAATTAAACAATTTTGGAGAAAGTTTCACACAAAACAAGGGGAGTACGTTTTTAGTTATTATGCTGCTCGCAGTTGGAACTAGCTTCCAGAAGAGATAAGATGTGCTAAAACATTAGTCACATTTAAATGCAGACTCAAAACTCATCTGTTTAGCTATGCATTTACTGAATGAGCACTGTGCTATGTCCGAACTGATTGCACTATATTTTATGTATAATAATTTTTTATATTCTTAACTGTTTTAAATTCATTTTAAGTTTTTTAAATCATTTTTTATCATTTTCAAAGTTTTTAAATTCCTTGTTTTATTGTTATTGTTATTATTTTCTTTTCTTTTATGCCAAAGTGGCTGTATGTGTGTTTTTTTTTTTTTTACAGACTTCTTTTAAAGGACATTAATATATATACTACAAAAAAAAAACACTGTCAAGCTGTTATATTCCTGTTATATATTTATTGTCCAACATTCCTACTTTTTCTGTCATTAATTTAATTTCATACGTTGGTATTAATTCAGTGTTAACAATGCTAACACTTGAACTTAAAATATTTTCAACTGAAACCGACATGGTTTCTAGAGAGCAAAAGGTTTTGTGAAAAAAGGAAAGACTTTAAAATGAAGTCTGTAAAATAAACTGTTAAAATGATTTGATGATCACTTGTCTAGTGATTGAACGTTATTGTTATCATCGTTCAGGCTGTATTTCAGCTTTAATGTATGTTTTTTTTAAACAAAGCGGCTGATATTTGCCATAGCGACAGCTAGAAGCTAGTGCACTCCCGAGTCACTTTTACTCCAGAATGCAGAAGTGTAGGGTTGCTGCTGCTATATCCAGCTACAGCCCCGCAGCTGCAGCACTTTCAAAACTGCAGCCACAGAACTGGAAGTGAGGGGCGGAGTTATTGACTACGAGAGAGCACGGTGAGTAGTCTGTAATGTTTTTGTTATCATGTTTAATAATTATCGTATATATATTACCTTTAGCATTTATCTGCTAAGTACTTAATGTGTGCTTGGCTTTATTATCTTATATTGAAGCTTGAATTTGTTGTCATACTTTATAGTAGGCCTATATAACTTTTGGATGTTTCGATTCATTTTCGGATGCATGTTGTAAATGGGGCTTGCTGTGAAGTTTGAAGACATTTATTAATTCATAAAAATAAATAGTTTGCTTTAATTCCCTGTTATATGCATTGTTTGTGTGTTAATATTACCTTGTAGTTTAGTTATTTTAATCCCATTTGTCATCATTGAGATAATTGTGTGTGGCTTCATCTCTTGTAGAGACATATAAGGATTCAGAGAGGTGACACATTACCTGAGCTGCAGCAGTGCAACAAGTGTTACAGCAATTACACTTGTGAGGTATGTCTCATATCTGTCTGTCTGTCTGTCTGTCTCAGGGATCTCCAACCCTGCTCCTGGAGAGCTACTGTCCTGCAGACTTCAGTTCCAACCCTGCTCCAACACACCTGTCTATTATTATCAAGTAGCCCTGAACACCTTGATTAGCTGGTTCAGGTGTGTTTGATTGGGGTTGGAGCATGTTGCAGAACATAATGCAGTCCCATATTGCATCGTCCACAGACCTGTTTGCTTCTATCTATCTATATATCTAGCCCTGAACACCTTGATTAGCTGGTTCAGGTGTGTTTGATATCAGTAGCTAGCAGGGTATGGTCTATATCTATCTATATATCTATATCTATACTATATCTATATATCTATATATATATATATATATATATATATATCTATTATATCTATATACATATATATCTATATCTATATATATATCTATATCTATATCTATATCTATATCTATATCTATATATATATACATATATATATACATATATATATACACACACACACACACACATTAATAAGAAATATTAAAGCTACATTTTCCTTTAGTATTCTGTAATGAAGGAGATCCCAGTAATCCCAGACAGAAGTTGTGAAATAGCTCCATTACAACAGACATCTGCTCATGGGGCCAGTGGAAGAGCCTTGTTTTCTTATAATGGAGGAAGAGGACAATGAAAAGGCCCTCAACAATCTCCTGGAACAGTCAGAAGCTTCCAGAGTGCCCTTCATATTTCATCTTGTGTTCAGGGGAGTTATTTTTGTAGGATTGTCATAACAAAATGGGCCTAAGAGTGAATTGTTAATTTAATTGTAATGCTCTCTTGGCGGGCCTTCCCGTATGTTCTATCAAGCCTCTGCAACTGATCCATAATGCAGCAGTGAGAGTGGTCTTTAATGATCCAAAAACAGCTCACGTTACTCCTCTCCTCATCAGGTTACACTAGCTACCAGTAGCTGCTCACATTAAATTCAAGGTACTAATGCTTGCCTATACAAGACAACCACTGGCGCTGTACCATTATACTGTACCTAAACTCACTAGTTCAAACTTATGCACCCTCCAGAAGCTTGCGTTCTGCAAGTAAACGGCGTCTTGTGGTTAAATGTAAATGTAAATGTTTCATACATTTTAATTTGAATTTATGCAAGATTGTCATGACAAAATGTGCCCAAGAGTGAATTGTTCATCTTGTAAATTTCAATGCAGGATTGTCATGACAAAATGGACTTAATAGTGAATTGTTCATTTTATAAACTTCAATTTAATTATTGTGTACATTTTGATTGTTACTTTTAAAATTAAATGTTTTAGTTTTCATATAGAAAAATGTATGATGCACGTGTTCTTGACTTTGGAGTAAACATCTATTTTTAATATTGTGATTAAAGTATATTTCATATAAAATGTCCAGAAGTTTCAAACATTATTTTTAATATCACAATTAGGAAATAACTCGCATGATACAATGAAACGAATAACTGCATAGGCCTACAACTAAATTGCACAAGATTAATGTTTATAAAATGCTTAATATATCATTAAAAAATGCATACGTACAAAAAGAATGACGTATCGTTTGTAATAAAAGCAAATTACCCCTTAAGAACCGTAAGGTGGCGCTACTCTGTTAAGAACGTAAGCTCCGCCCCTCACTTCCGTTTCTGTGGCTGCGGTTCTGAAACTGCTGCAGCTGGGCGCCGCTGTTGCAATGGAACGTTCACTTCTTGTCAGTATAAGGTCTTTGGTAGCTATGTGCATACACCCTTTTTGCGCCACTGCATACGGGCATCTAGTGCCCGCCAAATGCGTCTAATTTGCCTCTGCATTGGAATTTAAAAACGTTTTCTCTCTTTTAACCACTGATCTATAATAGAGAATATATAATCATAAATAGATCAGTGGTTTTAATCCTAAATATCACACTAATTGTAATACGAATAATTAGAAAATGTTATATTTTGAATGGTCATTCATGGATCATAATTATTGCACATTATTTAGTACCAAAAATCTTCTCAAAATATTGACTGAATTGATCTGAATAAAATATAGTATTTAATCGATTAAAAGGTGTTGGGTCACATTTGACTGCCAAGGAGTATGAGAACATAATAATCCTGTATCTTTATCACTCCCAAGAATAAAATGCTATTTTAAAGCTTAGTCAGCGTAGTTATCAATGCACATTATGTGTTCATAATTACTAGAAATTGCAGCAAATATAGTAAAACTGCTGTCTGTCCCGGATCCCGATTAAAGCCATTGAAATATATTGACGGCGCGGACTGCGGAGATGTTTGGAACCAGTAAGAGCTCCATGAACCACGTGACCGCGTGGCGGCGAGATCAAAGCGTGTGGCAACGGTTTCTTAACGGCTCTGACAGAAGCAGAGCGCGAAGTCAGGTCAGTTAACGTTGAAAGAGAGCGAGGTAAGATGGAAATTTCCAAAATGCTAATAATTTAATATTAATCAACTGTTTTACGGCAAACAACTTTTTTTTTTTCTCAAAAATGGCCGTTTTAAGAGAGAGAGAGAGAGAGTAAGAATATGAAAGTTGTGTGTCTGAATTACCTGCAACTGTAAGTTTCTCTCTACAAACAATGAATCTGATAGTTTAGTTACTTTAAAAAACACCTCGTTGCTGAGAAATTATAAGCTATATTATATTTTTAAAAAGTCGAGGGGTAGTCCCCCCCCCCAACAGCACGTGGTTGCGGCCTTGGATCATGAGTTTTTTTTTATTTTTTAATAAAGTCATTGAAAGTAAATAGGGTGTTCCATCCATAATCAAATTGGTGTTTGTTTTAGGGTACAAGGAGAATCCCTACAGACCTTAAAAAAAGTTTATTAGCTCACTGTGTTTATACGGTGTACGTTACACAAGTGTAATTGTGTATTGTGCTGTACTATACTGTGTGTTATAATTTATACTGAGTTGCATGTTACTTTGGGAGCAACTCACCTGAACAAATTTGTCATGAGCAATTTTTCAACTCTCTCAAATTGTGCTACTGGATTGTAACCTACTTAGTGTGACCACTTCACATTACTTTGAATATTACATATGAAATATGGCTATATATATATATATATATATATATATATATATATATATATATATATATATATATATAATGGGGTATGCAAACATGACTTTTTCATTTTCTAAGAGAGCGACTTGATGTTTTAATGTAATGATGATTATGCAGTTCATCGTAAATGTATTTGGATACTGCTGTTTACATGCTGTTTTGGTCTGATCTATTTGATTAGAATGCAGTAATGGCCAGCCATGATCAGCTGTAGTGCTGGACAGGAGGATGAGAGAAAGGAAACCATGGAGAAATACCTTCCCAAATATGTCCCATTCTTCACTCTGCTGGCTCTGTCAGGACTCTTATTCCTGCTGTGGAATATCACCTCATTGGAAGTGAGTAAGAGCAAAAGTCTCTTTCAAGGAAAGTGTGTTCACTCGGCGGCCATATTTGCAACACCTCTGGGCAGCTGTTTCAGACATCCAAGATCTTGTCCTGTCTTTATGAATGGAGGACTCTCAAAAACTGCTCGCCGAACTCACAATTAAATTACATATTTTAAATCGGCAACAAAATCTGAAATTTTAGACCAGCCAATGTGCATGTACAGTCATAGGCACGAGTCTCAGGTTTCAATGGGAACCGGAGCTTTTAATGCCAGCTGCAGTGACGCAATGACTTTACAGATTAGCGATTGGCTGTTTTATTCAGAAGTCCATTCATAAGTAATAGGAGTGAACCTAATAGGAGTCTTTGTATATCTATAGTCTTTGGTAAAAGTCAGAGAATTGTGTCACAGCAGCTTCACAGTGATGAATGGGAAAATAACAGAAGTTCTGGAAACTCAGGGATGCACGAAAAATAATATTTTAATTGTGATCACAATTTCTGCTTTCTCAATTTATTTAGCAAAATCATCCTCAGTATTTGCCCACTGGTTATTTATACTGAAAAACATTTCATTTTCATTTTACATTTGCGCCATCTTGCAATGGTAGCAAGTCTACACAAGCTTTCATGGTTGCGGTTGCCAGATGTCAAGCGTTTAAATCCCCCAATCAGAGCTTTTCTCTTAAATGGAAACATTTTCCAAAAAAAAAAAAAAAAAAAAATAGTATATTTTTTGTGTTTTGGATTGTTATAAAGTACAGGCGTGGCCAGCCATAATCCAATGATGTATTGTTCTAGTTAGTGAACAATAAATCGGTAATCCATTTTATTTGCAATCTGGAAATAGTTTATATTTTCATTATTTGTGCAAGTCTTAGTTTAAATTTATATGGTAGCTGACTACCTAGAGGAAGATAATATTACAGTTAAGTGGTTTGTGGTCACACAACATGTTGTAGGCAACATAATTTGTTTGTGGATGCAAATATAGGATGATTTTCTAATTATTACATTTAGCACACAGCAGTAAATTATTAGATCATTCACTTATTGTCATGTTACAATTTTGCTTATGAAGAAACAAATGAGGTTCTTACTGTAAGAATAAGGTTACTTTTAAAGTCAAAATGAAAACCATGTTTTGTCTAATGCATGTAATATTTTAATATCTCATGATCATGCACTTGTTTTCGAAGGTTATTTTATTAACACTGATTAATCTTGCCCTCTGAACTCTGCAAACCTTCTCATGCTTATCTGTAATGAAATTTCACATTAAATCTTCTGTGTTTTGTCTTCTGTAGAGTTGGAACTGTCAGACAGTATCTACCTTCTATCAGCTTCAGAATAGCATCCAATCAGTCTTGAAGAACTCTGATTTTTTTCCACCGGTAGAGTTAAACTACTCATTCTGTGCCCACCTCGGCCAGGAGCCCACTGCAGATGAAGCCAGGGAGGAGAGCTTTCTTCTCAAATCCATTGCCTGGCCAGAACCATCGGTCCTAGGACTGCCATTGCGTCAAAGTAGTGATCCTGCACAGAGCTATTATACAATCCAAGACCCTGGAGATCTGCAGGTGGGTGGGCAGCTGGTGGTGAAGGTACAGATGCACAACTTTTTGGATCAGCCCAAAAAATACGGAGGAGACTTCCTAGTTGCGCGACTTCACACGCCAGAACTGGCAGCAGGTGTGGTTGGCCAGGTACACGACCACAACAAAGGAAACTACACTGTATTTTTTCCTCTGCTTTGGGCAGGTGTTGCCCAGGTGGAACTGACAATGATTCACTCCAGCGAAGCTGTGATGGTCCTCAGGCGATTGAGAGAGGAACAATCGGACCGAGTGTTCTTCAAGAGCCTCTTCCGCTCAGGGTACCTTTCTGAGACCACTTTGTGTAACATGTGTCTGCCGCACAAAAAGCAGCCGCTTTGCAACTACACAGACCCCCAGACCGGAGAACCCTGGTTCTGTTATAAGCCCAAGATGTTAGACTGTGATACACGGATTAACCACTCAAAAGGAGGGTATAAGAAAAACCTTCTCACTGTTTATGAGTCACAGTTCTTCCAAAGGTGAGTGAAAAGTTAAAAGTGGTTGAGAGGTACTGTTTATTTTTTAATCTACTGTGCACAGAATGCAGATACATTATAAATACTTAAAGGGATACTCCTCCCCAAAATGAAAATTTTGTCATTTATCACTTACCCCCATGTCGTTCCAAACCCGTAAAAATAAATAACAGTGTCAACGTCCATAAAAGTTGTCGTCAGAATACTCAGAATACAAAAAATAGCAACTTTATTCAATAATTCCTTTGTCAACGGTCTCCTCTGTGTCTGTTCATATCACCATTGACAAAGGAATTATTGAACAAAGTTGTTATTTTTGTTTTCTTCGCTTATAAAAAGTGTTCCCGTCGCTTCATATAACCCAGATTGCACGTCTGATGGCAGATGGAGTATTCTGAAGACGACTTTCATACCTTTTATGGACCTTGACACAGTTATTTACTTGGCAGTCTATGGGACAGTCTCAAGCCTCCAGGTTTTCATCCAAAATATCTTAAATTGTGTTCCGAAGACGAACGTAGCTTTTACGGGTTTGGAACGACATGGGGGTAAGTGATTAATGACAAAATTTTCATTTTGGGGTGGAGTATCCCTTTAAGTTTAATGATGAACATACATCTCTTTTCAACTTCTTGAATGACACTCACCTTTTTTTTTCTAGTGGAGTAAATATCAAAATTCCAATAAATTCTGCAGGGGTGGACAATGTGACTGTTCAACCTGCTAAAGGTATTGTGGCACATGTAATATTATATGTACACTGCCATTCAAAAGTTAGGGGTTGGTAAGATTTTTTAAAAAGTTTTTGAAGGAAATCTCTTAGGCTCACCAAAGATGCTTTTATTTGATCAAAAACACAGTTCAGTCAAGACCACTCTGGGAATAAAACATACAAATTGTATTATTGTTGATTCATAACAGTTTTTGTCTGTATATGTGGGGTTTTGCTTTGCAATAAATTAAATTATAATAAATTATTATAGTCTGCAATTAACCTTCAAAGGTACCATCAACAAGACATTAATATAACAACTGTGGCTGTCCACATGATACAAAATAAGTTAGCTATTAATTGAAAATTATTTATGAGGATGACAATTAATAGAGACCATGAATATTATGTTTGAGGACTGCTTCCAAGGCTTGTCATGATACAATGATCTGAAATGGAGAGAAAGAGACATTGAAAAGCAAGTGGACTGAATATACAGTATGTGGAAGAAATAATACTGATGTCAATAGAAGGGGGTTGGAGGGTTGTTTGTGAGCTTGGCTAAACTAAAGGGTATTAATAGTGCCACGTATACTGCATACAGTTGTGCTCATAAGTTTACATACCCCTTGCAGAATATGCAAATATGTTAATAATTTTAACAAAATAAGAGGGTGCAACGCGACTATAGACAACAGAACCCATTATAATTGGTGATTCTGTCTACACTGATTTCAGCACTGATTGACACAACAAATCCCGACAGTAAACTGATGCCCAGTTCTATTTCTGACATACAAGCATTCACGCCACTTCTGACCTGAAAGAGAAATTGATTCGCAACATGATGCAACAGCGCTTGCATCCGATATAGATATGGATCACGAGGAAGGCAATTCAAAGACTATGTTTTACAACTTACACTACACACAGTGTCTTATAATCTTGTAATGTCATCTTTATGGTTCTGTTGATGGAGTGATCCTGTGTTTGCGTCTCTCTAGTATTTCCTCTCCTCCTTCAAGCCTGTATCATTGGGCGGGGCTAAAGAGGCAGTGATGTAGAAGCAGGTGTTGATCTTCAGCTGAGGTGGTGTTTAGCCACACTATTACGTCATAAAATGGCTGTTTTATTTCAAATCAAAGCTAAATACACATAGAAACAGCGCATCCTTGTGGCGCGGATGACACAGAAGAGCATACACAGCATAGGGTGATATGAACAGACACAGAGGAGACTGTTGACAAAGGAATTCTTGAATAAAGTTGTTTTTTTTGTTTTCTTCGCTTACAAAAAGTGTTCCCGTCGCTTCATATAACCCAGATTGCACGTCTGATGGCAGATGGAGTATTCTGAAGACGACTTTCATACCTTTAATGGATCTTGACACAGTTATTTATTTGGCAGTCTATGGGACAGTCTCAAGCCTCCAGGTTTTCACCTAAAAGATCTTAAATTGTGTTAAACGAGTCATTTTCTGAGCTTGGCTTTAATAAAAGTTTTTTTTAAAACTAATGAGAAATCTTTGAGTTTTGAAACTTACAGGATGTTTTTATAGTACATTGACCTCTTATATGTCAAAAGATTAAGAGAAATTTGATTTCTCTGTTCATGGCCCATTTAAGATTCAAGGGTATGTAAACTTTTGAACGGGGTAATTTTTTTCCTAAATTCGATTATTATTTTGTATGTGGACTATATATAAACATCTGTTATGTGAAACAGCTTATTCAGGACAGTACTAAATAAAAAATAACATGCAATTTTCATGATCTCTTTCATGATTTTGTTAAAAATCATTAACATTTTGCATGTACAAAGGAGTATGTAAACTTATGAGCACAACTGTGTATCCGTTTCAGATGGGAAATTTATTATTACTTAACTATTTTGGTATATTTTTAAATGTAATTACAGGTCCTTCTCAAAAAATTAGCATATTGTGAAAAAGTTCATTATTTTCCATAATGTAATGATAAAAATTAAACTTTCATATATTTTAGATTCATTGCAAACCAACTGAAATATTTCAGGTCTTTTATTGGTTTAATACTGATGATTTTGGCATACAGCTCATGAAAACCCAAAATTCCTTATCTCAAAAAATTAGCATATTTCATCCGACCAATAAAAGAAAAGTGTTTTTAATACAAAAAAAGTCAACCTTCAGGTCGGCAGTCTTACCCATGATTGCGGTTTTGAGTAATGAACCAGGCTGGGAGTTTTTAAAACCCTCAGGAATCTTTTGCAGGTGTTTAGAGTTAATTAGTTGATTCAGATGATTAGGTTAATAGCTCGTTTAGAGAACCTTTTCATGATATGCTAATTTTTTGAGATAGGAATTTTGGGTTTTCATGAGCTGTATGCCAAAATCATCAGTATTAAAACAATAAAAGACCTGAAATATTTCAGTTGGTGTGCAATGAATCTAAAATATATGAAAGTTTAATTTTTATCATTACATTATGGAAAATAATGAACTTTTTCACAATATGCTAATTTTTTGAGAAGGACCTGTAAATCCCATAGACAGTAAAAGAAAATCCTGTAATGGCAAAGCTGAATTTTCAGCAGCCATTACTCCATGATCATTCAGAAATCACATATTCCTTCAAAAATCATTTTAATAAACTGATTTGGTGCTCGAGAAACATTTCTTATTATTATCAGTGTTGAAAACAGTTGTGCTGCTTAATATTTTTGTGGAAAGCATGATATCCTTTTGTAACAATTTAAACATGTTTACTCGTTATTGTAATTCAATTTAATTTAATGATGAATAAAAGTTATTTTGTTTTATTATAAAATCTTACTGACCTGAAACTTTTGAAAGGTGTATCATTTTAAATATATAAGAGTAGTATTTAGGTTTAAGTTCTAAGTTCTCATCAGCATTTTTTCTTTTTAAATGGTGAGCTGTCAAGTTTGGAATTAAACAACAACACTTCCTCATTTTCATTTTTTTCCCTTTCATTCCTCTTTTCTTCCAGTACGAACCAAAGGGATGCACCTTGAATTCACTCCTTCAGGGTACTACTACCAGGGATCATGGAGGCCGTTGAGTGGTGTAGTCATGCGTCAGTTCAGTGCCTCTTCGGTCATAACACAGTGTCTTCAAGGGAAAATGGTGTACATGTATGGAGACTCCACTGTGCGACAGTTGTACGAGTATCTCATTGCCCATGTTCCAGGTCAGTAATATTTTTGGAAGTCTTTTTAAAGTTGCTGTATTGATTTTTAGTCATTTTTTATTGGCTTTAACCACATCTTCAAAAATGTTTCAGCCAACCCAATGTCAAAAAAACATAGCAAGAAAAAATTCATATGTGCAAAGCTTTTCTGATTGGTTGGCAGGGATGCAAATTTCAGCATCTTTCAGCAGAAAAAATCAATGTTTTCGATAAAAAAAAAAAAAAGCTTATCTGTGTAGAATTTTTTTTGGTTGGTTTTTTTTTTTTTTTACCAAATGGAGGTCTGTGAGGAGTGACGGGTAATGAAAGACAATTCAGGCCTTTTGGGTTGTCAAAAAAGCAAAACAGAAGAGCTCCCAGCTTCAATGCTTAAAGCACAGCATTGTGTCATTTCACAAATGAGCATATGATTCAGTGTTTTCAGTGTTTCAGAGCAACTCAGTTCATACTAAATGATGCTCCACACAATCTCAGGTGCTGCGCTTATACCATGGTCATTTGTCAGAAATGACAAGTTATAACTCATAATGATGTTGGCAACGCAATATTTGACCGTAAGACTAAAATTAATGCATTCTTTCATTTTTATATTTGAATAAAATAAAAATATAATAATAATTATTATTATTATTATTATTAAAATATTTTATAACAATTATTAACATTATTATAGTATAGTCTTATTTTTTTTAGTCTTTTTTTTTTTTTTTTTGTATTCTAGGGTGAGTTTTTCCATATATCTTCATGCCAAATATGTATTTTAAACACTTTATCCCTGAGTGGGCATGAATTTATTGTCTTTTCCTGATTCTCATGTACATCTCACCCTCTGTTTTATTGCACAATATTATAGAGTTTAAGGAATTCAACTTTCATAGCCCGAAGAATGTTGGCCCATACATGGCAGTGGACAGCAAGCACAACATACTGTTGAGATACCGCTGCCACGGGCCACCGATCCGCTTCACGTCTGTGTTCTCGGCTGAGATGCACTACATCTCAAATGAGCTGGATGGCTTACGAGGAGGCTCGGACACGGTGGTTGTGATTAGCATCTGGGCACATTTTAGCACTTTCCCAGTACAAGTGTACATACGGCGCCTGCGCCACATCCGCAGGGCAGTGATCCGACTGCTGAACCGAGAACCAGCGACTTTGGTGTTGATCCGCACAGCCAACCTCCAAAAACTGGACCCGGAGTCCAGCTTGTTCAACAGCGACTGGTTCTCCCAACAGCTTGATGCAGTGCTCCGAGCCATGTTTAAGCATCTAAACGTCCATCTGGTGGACGCCTGGGAGATGACACTCGCCCACCATCATCCTCATCAGCTACACCCTCCACCTGACATTATATCAAACATGGTTAACTTCATTCTTTCACTCATCTGCCCAGTGAGGAGAAAGAAAAGGCAGGGCTAAACTACTCAAGCAGTATTTGTGGGTTAGGAACTGGTGAGACTTAACGTTAATCATCCATACCTTTGTCTTTGGGATCAGCTTTTTTGCTATCTTTTCAGCTGTTATTTGCTATCTGTTTTTAAGAGATTACCATACAAATGAGTCCAAAACAAAACTGAACCCCGTTAGAGACATTTTTAAATAATCTTCTTACGTGTTCCACGGGAGAAAGTCAGTCATACAGGGTGGGAATGACACGTGGGTGAGTTAATGATTACAGGATTTTAATTTTTTGGATAAACTATTCCTTTAGGGAAAAAAGCCATCAACCTCAAGGCTGCAACTGTAAATTATTATTGAAAAATTTTAAGTTATGTATAAAGAAAAATAAGAATTACAGAAGAATAATTACTATTACAGAAGTTATATGAGAGCATTAAGAACTATGAGTGCAAGCACAACTGTTTCTGTGCCATGGTAAACAGGGATTATGTTAGCTGGTTATTATCTGTATCTATCCAGCTAACATGTAGGCCAAGTGTGGTCATGTGACAAAAGTATAACAGAGCATGCAGGTCACTGTCTTTTTGGATATAAGGGGTATCCAGAGATATGAACAACTTAGTCACTAATTTAAATATACATTTTACCATTTTGTTACAGTATAATTACTGATGTTAGTATTCATTTTGTCTATTATGCCCTATAATGTCTGTTATTAGTTTTAATATAATTTCTCCCATTCTCCATTTACCTCTGGAAGATCTGAAAATGTATACTGTTCTATTTTATGTATCCAAATGCAATGTAAAAATTTACACTCCAAAAATGGTTATTCAGATTTTTTTGGAAGAGTTGTTTACGATCAGTTCATGTGCCTTATTTAACACTACCTGTTTTTGAATTAATTTGTTCTATTCCATTTTTATGTGATTTACAGCTCTAAAATTGGGTTTCTGTACAAGGGTTTCTATAGCATTTTTATTTATTTTATTTTATTTTATTTTTACGCAATAGCAAAGGAAGTTCTTAAAATTCTTTAACCGTCCAGTGTTCATGACATACCAAAATAAATTCATTCTTAAGCATCCATTGTGCTTTTGTCTAAACATCTTTTGAATGATCTCTGGCACTGCAGATTGGTAAATAATTTTTTTGATGCAGTAAGATCCAGTCAGGAAGAAAATGATCAAAGATCAAATTATTGTAGAAGAAATATTTTTTTTATATATATGTAAATGCATTTACA
Source organism: Cyprinus carpio (assembly GCF_018340385.1). Classification (NCBI taxonomy): domain Eukaryota; kingdom Metazoa; phylum Chordata; class Actinopteri; order Cypriniformes; family Cyprinidae; genus Cyprinus; species Cyprinus carpio. The sequence goes on along the minus strand of NC_056580.1, from coordinate 19,597,512 downwards.
AATAAATAAATCTGAGAATAACTGAGATAAAAACAATTTTTTATTCCTGAACACATGGATACAATATCATATTAAAATATAAAATAATAAAAATTCATAATGAAAGATTAATTAAAAAAAGTGGCAGAAGTCAAAATAAAACTCAAAAACTGAATTTTTAAATGAAATTTTTTTTAGAGCAGGACAATCTGGAAAAAGATAAGAATAATAAATTATGAGAAATCGAACATGTTATTAATTATAAAATATGTAAAACTGTACTTCATACTAACTACAATTGTTTATCTTTTAATAGGTGACATTCGCAAGCATTGTAAAATAAATCACAAGCTGGGTAAAGGATTGATATGGCCTTGTGTGCTAAGGGACTCGCTACAAGGATGGACTTGAGGTTTCATTTTTTTTACTTGCATAACTTTGCTGAAAAGATCAGATCAACATGCCCTAAGCATCAGAAATTCATGAAGTTTGTCATGTATGTGTTCCATGTTTTGTTAAGTTTGGACACTGCGTTTACAAGATTAGTCATTATTGGTCTCACTCAAAAATATGTCAGCCTACATCTCCACATGAGACATTCAGACTTGGTGCCAATCCAGACATCACAGTCTCTTGTTTACATAGGCATTCAAACTAATAAAAAATAAATATTTTTTTAACCAATGTTATATATGTAAACAACCTGTAGGCGAGGCAATGTTTTACCATGTGGATGAAGCATCTTTCAGGGCCAAAATGGTTCCCAGAAACATTTTCTATGTAGATCACACTATCTGCATTTCCAATCTCATTCTACTGAATGCAGTTTTTTGTAGCACCACATGGGGCCAACAGTGTGCTGTCACAGAAACACATAGGCTAAGTGGGAAAGTAGTACACTACTGCTTAGTATATACCATTTTAGTTAATAAGTATAGTATATACTATGTTTAGATAATAAATAATATTTGAAACATAATGTAGATTACAACAGTAAACATTTCAAACAGTACAATGTTACAATGTTGTCAAATGTAACCTCATACATAATTTTAAGAGTGATGTTTGTAATCTAGAAAATGCTTTATTATAATAATTTTGGCTGTCTGATAATAAGTAAACAATAATAATGGTGTTAAAAATCTCCGCTGATAAGCTTGAATGTCTCACTGGAAATAGGTCAGGTTGTGTGCACTGCATTGTGGGATATATGTACTCAGGTTGTACACTGCACATTCTGTTACAAAAAAATCCTTACTATGTGCAGAATAAACAGTAAAAATTGTATGAGTAATATGGTAGTATGATACTCCTTAACTGTTTCAAATAATAAGTAACTTTAAAGTATGCAATTTATTTATAATGGAAGATAAAGGTGAATAACTAGGCAGATAAATGTACATGAACATTTAACAGTACATCTGATTATAAGGGCAAGACGCTTTTAGTAAATTTGTATGTAACTTTATTATTATTTTGATAAAAAATGTCCAATATTACAGTAAAGTTCAGTATGTTGTAAAGTATGGGGTTTGACTAAAATAATTTCATGTTATGGATGTGTAAAAATTAAAAAAAAAAAAAAAAATAATTACAGATGTTTAATATTTCCTAAGAAATACATATAATGAAAGAGACCTTAAAATGTATTTGGTAAAGTATGACAGAGGCTGAGTGAAGAAATTCACTCAATGGTAAGAATTATGATGGTAAATCAAGTATATTGGATGGAAAGCTCCTTTATCAAGATGCATTTGAAACCCAAGCCTTTTAAAGAATGTACAATCATACTTATATGTATATGTAACATTTTGTGCGTATAAACAACCGTAATAATTGTTGCTATAGGTACTAGTGGCACGGGACAATGACCTGAACTCTAAAAGAATCAGATGATCTCTGTTCATGAAGAAAGTGTGTGGAGACTGATGATGGAGGGGAAGTTTCTGCGGGACCTGCTGAGGAGAGTCCCTTTCGGTCCTCTGGAAGCACTCTGCACAGCACTGGTATCAAGCCTGAGCTTCTTTCTCCTTTGTCTTCTGTTCCCGGTTATACCTGTGGGGAATAAAGAACACATATATTGAACATCCCCCAACTTAGTCACACGCCTAAATTCAGGGTTCCTCCACATTTTCTATTTCAAAATTCCATACTTTTCAGACTTAAGTTTCCAAACCTCTCAGTAGATTTTCAGACGTACATGTTTAACAAATCATTCATACAGCATTATTTTCAGCTTTATATTTGGTATATAGTACAGTCAATTGTAAATACATTGTTTTTTTTCATTGATTTTCTCAAAGTGACAACATACAGATTAATTAAATTAAATTCCATACTTTTCCAAACCACATAGGAATGCTGTGAATTACACAATATGCTGGAAGACCCGGTTTGCTTGATTGCTACCAGTCTTATTGAAGTGTAGATAAATAGAGTTCACGGCACATAAAATGTGAAAAAAATTTGTTCTTTAATGGCACAACAGCAATAAAGCATACTGTTTTGTTTAGAGAGAGTGTGGAAAATGGTCATGAGAAATTAAATTATGAGTGTAATTTAATAATATTATTAATATTATTAAAATATTTCATGCTGACGAAGTTTTACTTTTTTGTCACCGCCATCGACTAATCCAGAAATGAATTACACATAGCTGTTGTGAATGACGTGATATCAGATGGCTTTTAAACAAGATATGATGCACTTCACTGCCATGCTGTTTGTGTCAATTCAAGGTCTGGTTGGAATGTAGTAGCATGTAGCATGTAGTCTGTGGGTGAATGAGAGTACTCACTTCCATATTCTGAAGAGCTGTGATCCTCCTGCACCTCCAACAAAGAAGTTTACAGCAAAGAGATTCCAGTTCTTGGGTATAATAACCAAAGAATACCTGGACCAAATAAGTCCTGAAAAACAGAGAGCAAGGGAGATTGGGATCTTTGTATTGTTCCGTTTTTTTTGGGGGGAAGGGGGGGGGGGGGGGGTTCTGTGTGATATATACCTGTGGCGGTCAACACAGCAGATTGAGAGGTACTGAGTTTATCTGCTGGACGTGTCAAGTCTGCTAAGCCAGCTATGACCAGACCCTGTGTGAAATCAGAAATGAAATGAATTTATATATACATAAATATCAATCAATCAAAAGAACATCTAGATACTGTGTGTTGTTAATCTTACCCATTTAAACATTGGTGCCCAAAAGAAAACAGTCTTTGGACCTAAACAAAAAGCAAATCAATACAGTTAAACTCATGTTTCACAGGTCAAATGTGTGTAATTGTGACAGGTATCAGGTGATTCAACTTGCAAAACCTAAAGCACTTACACAGAAGGGAATTATTAGGTGATGAAAAAAATTGTTGTGATTTGGGACCAAATATGTATATCTTGTTCCAAAATGTAAAGGGTTTTTTTTTTTTTTTTTTTTTTTTTTACACGGCACTAAAGGACACAGACTTATACCCGCAACCCTGTGACCTGATGGTTTTGTGTTGTGAGTATGTGCACCACACCATGCCGAAGCTCAGACTTAAATTAATTTTCATTAAAGTGCCCCTATTATGCCATTTCCAATATTGCCGTTCATGCAGTGTGTAATGTAGCTGTACATGAATGTAAATGATCTGCAAAGTTGTAAAGCTGAAAGTGAACGATAAATAAAGTTATTGTCTCCTAAAATAAAGAATCGACTCTGTAGAGCCTAAACGAGTCATTAGTAATTCAAATCTCACTTTCCATGACAGTTACACGTCACAGGGTAACACATTTGCATGATGTGCGCCTATGTTCTATGTTTGCCGGCCCCAAACACGTCATTCTACTGACGACTGCTTCTCTTATCTCGGGGAGTTCAACACGGGATTCACAAAACACTTGCTGTTGAAAGACGGATCAGTATCCTGTTTATTTGGACCAGCTGCTCCACTGAATCACAACCTGTAAAAATGATAAATAATAGATGCTTATATTTTCTATAGAGCATTTAAAATACAGAACCATTGAAATAGGCGTATTGTTTCCGACACGCTGTAGACCAATCACAACAGACTAGGCCATCTGACCAATTAGAGCAGAGGAGGCTCATGGAAAGGAGGTGTTTAGCCCCTTAACTGTCACCCCCCATTTTTTAAAATAGGCATTAAAGTGCACTATCCAAACTTAAATTGTTGTATTTTATGAACACTTTGGAAAATAAACCTAAGGTTGGTCTCTTTTTAAAGAAAAAAAAAAAATTAGCAGATTTTGGCAAAAGTGGATTTTTTTTTCCAAAAAATTAAAGTATCAAAAAGTTATAGAAGTTTAAATGTACTATAAATAAAATGCGCTATATTAATTTTATTATATTTTATTTATTATAAATATTTTACATAACAGGTTTTACTCTAAAATTGGTATAAAATTAAAGCCTTGTGTCTAAATAAGTTTTGTTCCAAATTTGAAGTTGATATGAAAGAAATCGAGGTTCCTTTGAGATTTTATTTAGGGCGTCATACCACAAACAGCCACTGGGAGCCATCAAAACTCCTTTGAATTTTGTTTAATGAATTTTTCCCTAGATTTCTCTGTCAATTTTACTTCTATCTCAAAATAACCACCAAATATGGAATCCTGAGACTCAGACCTTTCCAGTGATATGTTTGTTGCCAAGATTATAAAAAGTTTTGATTCTAAAAGACCGTAATGCATTTTGTAATATGACACTTGACACTGCCCACTAAGGGGGAGGAGACCGCCATAAGATTTTAAAGTACCATTTCCATGGTAACGATATGTCCGATTTCAAAACGGTTTTCACAGGATGAATCTTGGGCTTCTAAGCTTTCAAATGATATATAATTTATGATGATTACTAAAAGATTTTATAGAGAAAAAGGACAACAAAAAAAAGATCACAAAAAATCCCACAGGTGGGAAAACGAAAGTTAATTTTTTAGAGAGACTGAATCTTTGAACTGCTTCAAACGAATCCTTTGAGAATCGCTGGAAAATGAGGTGATATCAAATGCATATTTTGAGAAAACGAAAGTGTTTTTTGACCTTGCATGCATGTAAACCTATTGTAGGAGACTCCCAAAACAATATTAGGAACCGTAAAAATGGCATAATAGGGGCACTTTAAGAAATACAATATACAATGGCTGATGGGACAAATGTTTAACCAATTATGGATTATTATCTGTAAACAGTCAATGTTTAAATATTCAATAAGACAATGCACTGATCAGCTTAGTGGAGTTCGAGCCATCAGTGATCAACATAATGCAACAGACTTGTTTTAGAACATCTAAAAAACAATCAGCATGTTAAAAATCAATTTTTTAGTATCATTTAATAAAAGATCAGTCATCCCTAGTACTAAATATGCCCCCTCCCTCTGCCAAACGTGAAGCTGAGGAGAAAATCTGCATGCCAGCACTGTTCGCTTAATCTTTTTTTAGTTTCTTGTCAGTCAACCTCTGCTTATCAACACACATGTAATTTGATCTCTATTTATTCTACCACCAATGACTAGAATTATAAACACAATGACTCCCTTAAGAAAACTCATGTGAGATTATTAGAACAGAAAATATTTTCAGTTATTCAGTAACAGACAATATTACCGACAATGATTTCGGTTTCTCAAGGGCACTTTCCACAAATACAGTACACTTTGGTGACCCATAACATTGTTTTTCTTTTTTCTTTTAGGACTATCTTTCATTACATGTACAATTTTACATGTACAATTGATTATTGTTTCAATAATCCATCCAAAATCATAAATAATACTTACACTTCGTAATACTAGTTGGAAAATTACAATCACATAAATCAAGACTTTTAACAGCATTGAGACATGCCCCAAAATTTGAAAACACACATTATTAGTTTAAACATATTTAGTTAAACACAAGTTTAGACATTGTTTCACTGACCAACTGTTTAAAATGAAAAGACATTCTTATTTCTCACTTATGTATAAATACATACATTTAACAATTTAACTTCAAAATCATTCAAAGTGCCAAAACCAGTCATAAAAGCAACTATAGCAAGACCAGAACGGCAGACAACAATTCACCATGGTTTCCATGTAGGAATCAAAATAAAAAAAAATATAAATAAATAAAAAGAAAGTAAAAAAAAAAAAAAATAATAATAATAGTAATACATTTCTACATGTTATACAGTGGCTATAATACATCTCAAGCACATTCTTAAAACATTTTCTGTATCTTAACCTCAATTCCATTCTAGGCTATGCACCTAAGGAGACTGATTCTGATTCTTTCGTGTACCAAGTTCATTATTACCTTTATTTTAAAGCATTGGAGTCACTCTGTTTTTGACCTTAAACAATGAGACAAAAAACACCTGCTCAGGTAGCAGTCTGTATGGCTGCACCGTCATATGCAACACTTCAGGTCATGCTGCCACCTCAAGAGGTTAACCGGATCAGTATCAGTCACAAATACGCTGTGTTACCTGCAGGGTGGTTGTAAAAAGGTCTCAGTTTAGCCGGCAGCACATGCTCGATCCTGTCGAGGATTCTGTGGTAAGACGCTCTCAGCCCCACCATAGCCATGATGACTGCTAAACAAGTTAGACAAAGCCCGTTTTTAGCGATTTTTAGATGCTAACACTGCTTGATGACCAGTCAGCAACCTGCGCTGTGGCTGTGCGGCAAACTGCCATCGAGGAGCCGTGCCCCCCCCGCCAGTACGCGGTCATTGATGCCTGCGAGCCTCCTACAGGCCTATGGCGTGGAGTCGAGTGGTTATGACCAAAAGCCTATTTTTACAAAAACTGTCCGGGGCACATAATTTAGAAGGTAAGTTTATTATTTTAATCTTTATAAAAAATGTTCAAACGCCTCAGATGTTAAAGTTATTCTGTAACTTCAAAGTGACGCAAATGAAAGTCAAACGCAAGTGAAACAAGAACGCAGCCGACTGGTCGCAAAACTGCATAAAACAAGTTTTTGCACCAGTTGTTCATTCGAGGGCACGTTTGATGCCCCTAGGCTTGGCCCAAAAAAAATATCCGTCATGGTGAACTGCTTATTGGTCGCACGACTAGGTAAATGCTTATTGGTACATTTGATTTTGCAGCACGCGCGCAAAATCCATTTCAAGTCGAGGAACAGTTTGTCCGTCTATATTATAGACAGTTGTTAGCAGCTAATTTTAAACATTTCTAAAAAAAAAAAAAAAAATGGATTTACGAAAATGGTTTACACCTCCGCAGCCTTGTCAATCAGCAGACGTAGATACTCCGGCCACGACCACCAGTACCACAGTATATGAGAGCCGAGCTGGCGCTTCTTCTGCAAATGCTAGCTCCGGACAACCGCCAAAAGATTTAATACGCAGACATTTGTGTGATGATGTCCAACTCGTTTTATGAAGAAAAAAGCCTTAAGTTTTCAGAAACATCTATACGAAAAAACTTTGTCTGATGGGGACATTTTTTGCCGGTTTTTCAAAGCTTCAAACTGATTCAGTGTTTTATTTTTGTCGTCGTAATTTGTTAATTATTTAAGTATAATAAATATATTGCTATTTATTGTAGGCCTATATTATATTTATATTATTATTTTATGTTCTGTTCTGTTGTTTAGGCTATCTGTTCTGGGCCGGGTTTCCCGATAACGATGTAGCCTAACCTATCTTAGCTCTTAAAAGCACTCTCTACGTGCAAGGTTATAAACATTAGCCGCAATTCCCCGCGCGTTTCCCAAAAATGTAGGCTACTGAACTCGTAGAACGCGAGAATAGGCTATACGTGCTACTTGAGTCGCTGTCCATTCGCAAAGTGCTGAACTAGGCTATACTAACCTTATATGGAATCGTATTCTGGACGTTTTAACTAACAGTCGTCATCTGTTGTGTATTAGGAATCAAGACAGGTAAAAATAAAAATAAAAAATTATATAATGACATTCTTGTAATAATAAAAAACTCCATAGTCACGGGAAGAAGGAGGCGGGAACCGGCGAACATTCAAATAAAACTTTAATAACCAAATAAAGATAAAACAGCGCGACAGCCCCTCACGGTCGACTGCCGCGCACAAACAAAAACCAAACACAAAATAAAACCCAGGCCAGGTCCTCTCTCGTCCTTCACTGTAGTCGCTCCTCTTTTGTATCCTCCCGATCTCCTCCGTGGGACTCGAGACCGGTGAGTGGAGCAGGTGTCGCTCATTTCCCAATCACTCCACCAGCCTCGCTCTGTTCCCACGGCTCTCGGCCCCGCCCCACTCGTCACAATTCTATATAGATAGATCATTGGAGCTAACATTATAGGGTAGAATGTCATTCTATATAGATCATTGGAGCTAACTGACTCTTGCCGTATCCGGTCGGCAAAACAGCAAATTTCAGCGCTGTCTTCTGTTCCTCTTTTAGATAAAAACCCAAGTCTAAATCTTTCATTGTCATTCTATATAGATCCTTCAGATTTAGGTCTGGATTTCCATGCTACTATGATTTTGCCAATGCGTCAAAAAATATTTATCAAACGACAGTGCCCCCCCGCCGATGATCCAATGCCCCTCCAGTAGATCTGCTCTGACGCCGACTCTGCACTGCACCCACGAAAATACCGCTTAGGACGTGTAAAGCACTCTGCTGCTATTGTTCCGTGATGTTTCCAAAAGACAAGAGCCCGTAGTCAGGAAAACAAGACGTTTGGACGAACATAAAGTACAAAAAACCTACGTTACTGTGCTACTTTCGACCTTGCTAATGCAGTTTACTGCTATGTTGTCATCTGAAGTGTCAGTAGGGACGCGTAGTAGTAAAGCTAACTGAGTCAAAGCGTGAATGAGCCTCTAAGGCGAAGGATTGGTTAATGTGGTCACGCCTTTTTGTTGTGATTGGCTGGAAGGGGTTCCCACGCTCATAAAAGGCGGGGCCTGGTCAGGTCGCTTTGAGAAGAGAAGCTGTTTTGATGGTTGTGTGTAGAGATTATTATTGTGGAATGCTGGGCGTGAAAGTTAAAAGTTTCCATTCATTTCATTTCATAAAAATAAATAAATAAATAAATAATCGTCCTTCACAGTGTTCACAACAAACATTTATTGATGAATTGGTTGATTTGTTGTTTAAATCGACCGCATTGCGTTTATATTTGCAAGACGTGTTTTGTCTATTTTGCATTGAAACTATTTAGTGCACTTTATTCTTGTCAAATAGGTTTACATATTTTTTCATATTTTAAAACTATATTTACAATTGAATTACATTTTTTTAAACGTGTCATTACTGTTAAATTTACATTACCATGGGTGGTTTTCATCAGCACGTCAGTTACCAAATCTTCTCACCTTACAGATTTAAACTACTGTTACAAATACTTTAGGTGAAACAAAATAGTGTTGAGATTTGAATGCAGTCAGGGATCCTGCAGTTTCAGGAAGTAAGGTTCGGCGTAACTTCTACGCACACTTGACGCTCTCCAGAACGACCCACTCTGTCCCTTCCATTGGCTTTGGGCTCGAGATGGATTTGACGTACCAGAGCAGCAGGGGCTAAAGCAGATAGCCAAACAGGAAGCAAAATATTTTTACTACACCTCAAAGCAGTCATGCACAAAGTGTCGGAAACGGATCGCCGCGGTGTTGTCGATTTTGAGGAGTAATATTATCTCATTCGTCCAGTGTCAGTTGTCGATGAACTTATAGCGACTATTAGTGGCTTTAAAGGGAAACAATAATAATCAAACGTCACGGGAGGAACACAAACACACAAGAAAAGCGTCTGCTGTACCTTTTTCATCCATGCATGTCTCAGCATTAGAGGTTTAAACACCATGTCCTGCTCTGGCAACCTCATTTGGGATGTGCGAAAACGCGCTATTGGATGCACAGATCCATATGCGGTCAGGACAAATTATTTAGGTAAGAAACTACGACCGATATCACACCGTTGCACATGAAAATCATCTGGGAGACTTGTTTAAGAAGACTTTCTAGGTGACAGCTGTCACTTCAGCTTGTACAGAAGGCAGGGACACTGGTTAAAGATGATCTGACCTGTTACTCTGATGCTGATCTGCTTTCAGAACGACGTGTTAACTGTGTTATTGGTTACATTTTGATTCAGAAAAATATGAAACGTCCAGCTGATTAGTCTGGGAAGAGCTCTGTCTTTAGATTGCATTAAGGGTTGATATTCGGATTTAAGAGGAAGTGCTAAAGTTGAATTGGCTACAGTTTTCTCCTTCCTTTTCTGCCTTGTGATGAATTCTGCACAATTAAGAATATTAATACAATTAAGAACAATATAGTTTAAGAAGCAATATCTAAAAGTAGAAGGATCTTCCTGTAAAGAGATATTAGTAGGCTTGTGTTTTTACATTTTACAGTATGTATGCAAATTGAATGTCAGCACAAATCTTTATGGTAATGAAGGGAATCTTGGTGTGAACAGGTTGTTATAATTCCTTCAAAACATACAAAACAAAACACTGCCAATAAATTGTTTTATTTGTTGATCTGGGAGGATTGCTTTTGTGGTTTAATAACTGTAGACAGACACTGAGTTTCTTTTTACTTTGGTGAGCTTGATATTCCATAAAATTTCAAGGTTCTTGTATTGACAAACAGCACTAGCTCTTGATTTCTGACACAAAACATGTTCTGTTGTTTCTGGAATGATTTTCAGTATTAAGTACAGTTGAAATGGTTTGCAGAAATCTTTCCTTTATTGCCGTATAGGACTGGGCCTGCCAATGACAATTAGCCACCTGGCTAAATCTGGCAAATTTGACGCAGATTTGTATGTATTATTAATGAGTATTGTCCCTGATTAAATAAATAATTGAAAAACGTAAATAATATATATATATATATATATATATATATATATATATATATATATATATATATATATATATATATATATATATATATATATATTATTATTTACGTTTTTTCAATTATTAATTTAATTTATTTATTTGAATTAATAATTGAAAAACGTATATATATATATATATTTTTTTTTTTTACGTTTTTCAATTATTTATTTAATAATTATATATTATAATTACAACACAAGAAAATTTTTTCTTCAGTGGAACACGAAATTAGTTATTTAGTGGAATCTCCATGCTGTGCTTTTTTATACAATGAAAGTGAACAGAGACAAGGGCTGTTAAAAAAAAGGCTGTCTAAAAAAGTAGCATAAAAGTACCACAAACTTAGTGCATATGATGTTTGGACTACGTGTGAGGTAGCTTTGTGTGAGGGTTTGAAATAGAATAGTAGTGATGACAGAATTTTCACTCTATCTAGGAGAGGAGATGCATTTTCACTCAGTATTACTCGGTGCCTATTATACTTTAAAGAAATAGGTAGGAATTGTGCTCATGGCTTGAGAGTGAAGAGAATCTGACATTATCTGATCTCTAAAAGTCATTTACACGCAAATCACCCCAAAAAATTAAAATAAATTTATTTTACCCTATTGGTGAATTTGTATCTCTGTTATGTAGAAAAAAAGCACTGCAACATTACACTTAAGCTGAGAGACCTGAGAGAAGTGTCAGGCAGTCTTGGCGGACTTCAAAGCACGCTTATGTAATGCCTACCTAACACCTAGTCTGACCCAAATATGTATTTTAGACAATACCAGTTTAGCTCATTTCTTCTCTGTACCCTAAGAATTGGATGCTGAATTCGATTTGATTAATACAGTGTGCCAATATGTTCAGTCTTTGGTGTCTGTGAGCTATTTTACTCTGGATCTCACATTCAGACAGTGATGATAGCATATCGTTCAGAGTATTCCGTATATAGCTCGGCTCTCATTCATGTTAAAAAGCCTGCCAATGCTTACGGTTAGAAACAGAGCAGCCAAAAAAACGACACAGAGTATCTCTGTTTTATGCATTTGTGAATGGATCCAGAATGGAATTTAACCTACATGTACATTCCTTTTTGCATGAATTTCAACTTTTGCTTTCTGTTTCCAGACTGTTTCTGTGAGGTTGTACAGTACCATCAATGCATAGATCAGTTTCATCTCAGGCCACTGCTGTTCTCCGGGCTTGCACCATTGAAAATGGTTGACCTAAGTTTGGCACTTGCTATTTGTAGCTCTTTATTGCACAGTCTGAAAATACAGCCATGGAAAGATCTGTCTTTTACCAGCCACACAGAGATATCCCCTTGTCAGGAACAGAAATATAAATATTATTAAATGTTTCTTAATGCAAACAGTGTTGAATGTGAGTTGGTATAGTAGTTGTATAGCACCAATATTTGAGCCTAAACCACAGTGTTTGTATGTCAAATAAATCTGATGTATTAGAGATTAGACAAACAAAAACAAAACAAGAGCCAAATCAGGGTGGATGACATTACTACAAAAGCGGATGACAGGATGTTTTCCGTCTTTGTACAGCAATTCAGCAAATGCGGGAGGTAACGTAATAGTGTTCTGGCGTTTCTCCAAGCAATGAAGATTTCAGCAGCCATTAACAATCATCCCAGCCTCCTTACCCACATAATATATTTTCATAGATGATGTACACCATAATTGAGCTTTCAGGTTTAGATTATTGTGCCTGTTATTCATATAAACTTAAAGTAAACTGTCTCTGATTGTACTGTACAGCTAAGCTCAACTTAACAGTGAATGGGACATATGCGGATCTTGTTTAAACTGAAAGGTGTCATTTTGGCAATGTTGGTTGATTTCCAACCAAACTGTAAAGAGTGTGGCAGCATTAACACATTGATGTTGTTTGTTTGAGTGGCCTGATATTTCAGCCTGATCTCATGGCAATTCGTACATATTTTATGAGGTGGCTAATTCGTACGAATTCGTATGACCTCACACTCGTACAAATTCATACAGTTTGTTCTAAACCGTACAGTATTTTACGAGTTGCACAATTTGTATGAATTTGTACGAATGACCTACACCTAACCCCGCCTCTAAACCTACCTGTCACTGGGGTCTATACAAATCGTTTAAAATCGTGCGAGTGAGGTCGTGTGAATTAGCAACCTCGTAAAATACGTATGAATTGGTCGTGAGATAGCGTTGGAAATTTCAGCATTGGATCAACTTATGTTCAAAAGTTTGATGTTGGTAAGGTTTTTTATGTTTTTGAAATAAGTCTCTTATGCCCACCAAGGCTGCATTTATTTGATTAAATACATAAATATATATTTTAAAATGTAATTTATTCCTGTGATGGCAAAGTTGAATTTTCAGCATCATTACTCCAGTCTTCAGTGTCACATGATCATTCAGAATTGATTGTAAAGTTTATTTGGTGATCAAGAAGCCATTTTTATTTTTATGATTATTGAAGATAGTTGTGCTGCTTAATATTTGTATGGAAGCCATGGCACTTTTTTTCAGGTTTAAAAAGAATATATATTTTTTATTATAAAAGTATTTACTGTTACTTTTAAAATGTCCTTGCTGAATAAAGTATTAATTTCTTTAAAATAAATTTTACTGGTGAATAAAGGTAGAAGATGGGGAGAAACCTGTTTGGAAACAGTCAGTTGTGCAGTTATGTTTGGTGATGCTAGTGGCACAGAAACGACAGCTTTACAGTAAATGGCTGAATTTAATGTATATTGAATGTGGGAAAGATCAAATATATGTCCTTGTTCTTATTCTCTTGTATGAATTAACAGACAATGCAAATGATCTTGGACATGAAAATTGTCACAATAAAATGCATACATTTTTTTTCCCCTCTATAGGCAGAAGAGAGTTCGTGCAACGACTGAAGCTTGAAGCCGTTCTTAGTGTGCACGATGGATGTGTAAGTCTTTAAAGTCTTTGTGAAGTCTCTAGTTGTGTCTGATGCTCTTGCCCCCAGCAGTCTTTTTTGCTGGCTAATTTTTTTCTTTGATAAATGTGCCTGTAGGAGAATGTTCTGTCTGGGTTATTTTGTCTCAGGGGAATCACTGTGCTTGTATTTTGTGTGAGTGTTGTGTGTGCATCTCTTTTTGCCCACTTATCAGTGGCTCCTGTTCTTTATCTGTCTGTGATTTTAAACTCGAAGGCTTATAGGCGGCAGGCAGCCATCGGGGATGTAATTTGGTCAGTGCTGCTTTACTGCTGGGACATCACCATGTACTCTAATTGCAAGCCTCACAAATGACACACACTCCAGAATAACCATTAACAGGCTTTAACAAACTCGCAAAACCATGGTTGGAGCAGGTTTCAATTCATTTGTGTCAATGAAAATATTTCTGTATTTTGCTACTGTCTGGAATCGTCCCTCATACTGAGTATGATAGTAACACAAAAACACAGCAGGAAAAGATGGCAGCACTTCAATATGATGGACTGTGCACAATAAGCAGATTCAACGCATCACCAATTTGTAAAGCCCCTGCTGGTAGATGCCATAAATATACTGGCTGCAATGAGCATCTTTCTCAAATGATGGCCATTAAAAATATTTGTATCTTTTAATGTATCATGTATTCTGATGAAATACACTAACGTTTAAAAAGTTTGGGGTCAGTTTTTTGATCAAATAAATGCAGCTTTGGTGAGCATTGTTCCAAACCTATATGAGTTTCTTTCTTTTGTTGAGCACAAAAGACTATATTTAACCAAACAGTTCATGGTAGCCATTGACTTGTATAGTATTTTTTTCTGTAATATGGAAGTCAATGGCTACCGTCAGCCGTCTGGTTACCAACATTCTTCAAAATATCATCTTTTGTGCTCAACAGAAAAAGCTCATGCAGGTTTAGAAGAAGTGACGTGTGAGTTAATGATGACATAATTTTCATTTTTGGGTGAACTATATAATAAACAATAGACTTTTATATGAGCATAACTTAATAAGTAAAAGAATCTGTAACAGGGTTGCAACTAAAAAGGTGCTAGCTAGTGTTAAAATCTAGCTGTCACTAGGGGCTAAATCAATGTTGATTTATATTTCCCATAAAATAAAGAAAAATGTGTTTGTTTATAAACTACCATAGCTTAAATATCTAGTTCTCTCCCTAAAAAGAACATTGAGCTTGTGTCTTTATTGCTTTATAATAGCTATTCCTATTTGTGGAAATTGCTAACAGATGCAGTTCATAAGCCACAGTGTTCTTGTGGCTCAGTGGTAGTAGCGCATTGTGTTAGCAGCACAAAAGGTTGTGGGTTTGATTCCCAGGGAACACATGTTAGGTTAAAAAAAAATGTTAGCCTGAATGCTCTGTAAGTCGCTTTGGATAAAAGTGTCTGCTAAATGCATAAATGTAAATGTTATAAACAGTTTGTTTATTCTGTTTGATCAGAAGGCCTTTCTCTTTTACTCTTTTTGAACTGTGTCAGCTGATGTGTAAAACCAGGACAGATGTACAGAATACCTGCTGTGCATTTTTAACTGCAAGAAGAGTCAGGTATCTTTTATCACCTGACTTTGGGGTAATGGTTCAGGTTCTGATCCAGCGACACAATCTAATTCCATCTCTCCACTACACAAAGCAGAGCCGTAGAGTGAAAAGCAGAAGAGCAGAATGAGGGTTAAATGCTTAATCCCTCCCAGTGATGTTATTTTAGAAAGGAAGAGGTCAAAGGAAATGGATCCCGTGTGATGAGGTTTGAGCTGCTCTAAAAAGAGGAGGAAAAGCGTGTATCAGCCTTGAGTTAATGAAATATTGATCGCTTGCTCTTAAAGGCACAGGCAGCACACACTGCCTCAGTCCATTTCAGCTCTAAAATCTTAAAGTGGAATTTTATGTGATGGTTAAAATAATAATGTTATCAGTGATGCTTAGTTAATGATGTTAACAAATAGAAATTACTTTCTTCTGTGGAACATGAATTCCTCAAAATATCTCCTTTTGTGTTCCAAAGAAGTAATGATATGGGTTTTTGTAGCAATGATGAAAGACTGTTAATTTCTGGTGCACTATTTCTTTAAAGAAATTGATGGAGATATGCTAAATTATGGCACAGTTTATGAAACAGAAGAAACAAGCTTTTCAATTTAAGAAATCTGTGTTTATATTAGCTGTTTTTTTATGTTTCTTTAAAGGTTAACACCATATCCTGGAATGACACAGGAGAATACATCTTATCAGGTTCCGATGACACTAACTTGGTTATCACAAACCCTTACAACAGAAAGGTAAGTTAAAGACACAAATGCTACAAACAAAATATTGAATTATTTTGGATCACTGGCATACAATCGGTACCATATTGGTTATCAGACTATATTAGAATTTTTTATTATGCGTATTGGTCAATATTGGATGTGATTCGCTCTAATTTACATACTTTTATAATTTAGCTTTGCTGTCGTCTAATACTCATTAAAAGTTAAACTATGAGAACTAAGAGATATCCATTTAGATTAAGTTCTATAGAATATAGAATATTCTTAATAACAGCCCTTTTTGTTGATGGCCTGTTTGTTGATGTTTTGTTTAGTTATGTTAAAAATGCCATACTGTACTTTTGCCTTTAGGTAAAGACAACTATTCGTTCAGGACACCGGGCCAACATCTTCAGCGCAAAGTTCATGCCACACACTAACGATCAACAGATTGTGTCCTGCTCAGGAGATGGCATCATTTTCTACACTAACATAGAGAAGAGCCAAGAAATCAACAGGCAGTGCCAGTTCACCTGCCACTATGGCACTGCTTATGAGGTACAATGTTAGTTAAAGAGCACAGTGAGAAGGAAATAAAAGACACAAAGAGGGATTGGGAATGTTTCTCTGTTTCAGCCATGTCTTTGTTTGCAGTTGACGTGTGATGTCTCACATATTTCTCTCTTTCTGTTTCTATCTACAGATAATTACAGTGCCAAATGACCCATATACCTTTTTATCCTGTGGAGAAGATGGTACAGTGAGGTGGTTTGACATGCGGATGAAGACGAGCTGCACAAAAGAGGACTGTAAAGATGTAAGAAGGATTTGACTGTGTAGTAGATACATACATCATCAAATACTGTATACCCAAAAGCTCAGCATGTTTCTTCCTGGTAGTGCTCAGGAGAGGAGCTGTACTGATTTGAGATCAGGCGCCCCTCCCACACTGTTCAGCCTCACCATTACAGCTGCTGAATAACACTGATGAAGAACCTAGACCTCAGATACATTTTTATGAGGAATGCAGTCTCCAAACTTGATTTCTCAACCCACAGGGTGTGTGCGGTGAAGATGCTATTAGCCTTAGGGCACGATTGCTTTCTGTTGCCATCAGAAGGCATTTTTTTTTTTGTGAGGCAAAGACAACAAGCACACTACTTGTAAGTGCTGTTTGGATCTCTGCTTGGGTTCTGCTAGTAGCAGGGCTTTAAACTACTGTAAACAATACATGTGAAGCAGGATTTTGAACCAATTTATTTTTGTGGGCGGAACTATAAAATAAAATTTTAAAGTATAAAATAATAAATAAATAATAAAATAAATGCCATTTGGTTTGATGTTTTGTTATTGAATGGCAAGGTTTTTAACCTTTATTTGTGAAGATGCTGCAAGTGGTCCTTAAGAACCTAGAAAAAATATTTATACTTATACATTATGTAACATATAATTTATACTTATAATGGTATATATGGTAAATGCAGTAACATTCATACTTTTCAAAATAAATTAATAGTTGCTAATTTCATTTAGTAAGGATGCATTAAATTGATCAAAAGTTACAGTAAAGATTATTTATAATGTTACAAAAGATGTAAATGCTGTTCTTTCAGCCCTGTTCTTTGTACACCCTGAAAAAATCACAGTTTTCACAAAAATATTAAGCAGTACAACTATTTTCAACAGTGATAATAATAAATGTTTCCTGAGCACCAAAAAAAGAGCATCATAAATCAAAATACAATATTTTCTGAAGAATAATGTAAATCAGAAGACTAGACTAATGACTGCTGAAAATTCAGCTTTGCCATCGTGGAAATAATTTACACTTTAAAATGTATTAAAATAGAAAAAAGTTATTTTAAATGATGATATTTTAATTGTTTTTACTGTATTTTATATAAAACAAATGCAGCCTTGGTAAGCACAAGACTTCTTTCAAAAACATTTAAAAGGTTCATTAATACCCTTTTGAACTTTATTGATTATATTCCAAATAATACTCTCAATCAATCGTATATCTAAAAAAAGAGAAGTGTTCTTTCTGTTTGACCTTTGTGTTTGATTTACTAATGTTTATTTAAAGATTTATATATAACCTCTGGTTTTCAGTTACTATCCACATATTTATTCCTCTCTCCCTCTCTATGTCATTGCCAACTTTCTCTCTTTCTATGCTCTCCCTTATCAGGACATTTTGATTAATTGCCAGAGAGCCGCTACCTCAATATCCATTTGCCCCCTGGTCCCCTACTATCTTGCTGTGGGCTGTTCAGATAGCTCAGTGAGGATCTATGACAGAAGAATGCTGGGAACAAGAGCTACGGGTGAGAAATTCATGTTCAGCATTTCAGCCTTTTATTCTTCTGCATATCAGGTTCATAGAGCAACAAATATGTGCCATGTGACTTAATGATCTTTTATATTTACCATTTGGAATCATATATGGATCTGTGTCCTTTCTGTTTTGATTATTGCAGTGAGAGGTCTTAAACTCTCAGAACTTATTTCAGAAGAATGGCCCACATATTCAAGTTTGCCTAAAAAATACTTCACATCCTCTGAATGTACAAAACATTTGTTCCTCCTTTAATCTAGAAAAAGCCCAACGTTTTAAATGCTTTCTTCAAATGATCTTAAAAAGGTTTCTCTGTTTCACTAGGTAACTACATGGGCAGAGGGACGATCGGCATGTGTGTATGTTTTGTTCCAGAACACCTGTCCTCCAAATCCTGCCGCGTCACCTCTCTGTGTTACAGTGAAGATGGACAAGAAGTGCTGGTCAGTTACTCTTCAGACTACATCTACCTGTTTGACCCCAAAGATGACCAGGCCAGGGAGCTCAAGGGCCCGTCTGAAGAGCGGCGAGAGGAGGTAAGCAGACATCAGGAGGATGTTCTTTGGCCATTTTTACACTAGAGCTTGGTGATGATGAGAGCAGAGGCTGCATTGATGTTTTAAAAACACCTCTGAATAATTCAGAATGCTTTACATCATTTAGATAAAAACAGATAAGTCAAATAAACTATCTGATCTATTGCATCTATTGATATCAGTGGCACGTTAAAAATACCAAGCATTTCAAAATGTAACTGTATCATGGGTAACTTGAGGTTTGATATAGATGCATTGATTTAAACTAACCTTTTCGTTTTGCCAATCAAGTGTTTCTTGCTGAATTAAAGGAACAGTTCACCCAAAAATGAAAATTTGTCAAAAATTGACTCACCATTCAATGGTGTTTCTTCACTGGATCAAAAGATTTGGAGAAATTTAACATTAAATAACTTGCTCTCCATTGGATCCTCTGCAGTGAATGGGTGCCGTCAGATTGATAGTCCAAACAGACTGATAAAATATCATAATCCACATGTACTCCACACAACCCTAGTCCATCAGTTAATGTCTTATGAGGCAAAAAGCTGTGTGTTTGTAATAAACCATGATGAATCCATCATCAAGGTGTTTAAACTGTTTCTTTTGGCTGAAATGCCACTCCATAATCCATAATAATGCTTCCTCCAGTGAAAAAATCCATTGCCTGTTGTCCTCTCTAATCAAAATCAGCCAACATATTTGTTTAGTAACGTAAACTGTTTTTTTTTTTCTTGTAAGCATCTGTGCCTTTTTACTCTCATGATTCAAACGAGACAACTTTTTCAATTGAGAATACAATATTATGGATAGAGGATTTGAATGAAATTAAAAAATGTCTAAATGATAGATTTGTTTCTTACAAACACACAGCTTTTCTCTTCACAAGACATTAATTGAAGGACAGGAGTCGTGTGAATTGCTTGTGGATTATTGTGATGTTTTATCAGCTCTTTGAACTCTCATTCTGACGGCACCCATTTACTGCTGAGGGTTTATTGGTGAGCAAAGATGTAATGCTAAATTTCTCCAAATCTGTTGAGCCAGTGAAGATACAAACTCGTCTACATTTTGGATGGCCTGGGGAATAAGGGTGAGTGAAATTTCAGAAATTTTAAAATGTGAATCTTCATGAAAAACAAGCAGGATTTTAAAGTGAATTGTACTAGTATGTGAAAGCATGCGACCCATGCATCCTCTGACATGTGCTTGACTACAGACACCAGAATGCTGCTTATTCACTCTGAAGCGTTCAGACTATGTATCATGTAATCAATTTGCAACCTTTTGTGGGTTATTAAGCACAAAAACCATATCATACTTTTGATTTGAATTCACTAATTTGTTCAGCCCTAATGAAAATGGAGCCAGAAATCTGAAAGTCAAGAGCGACTGGTCTGGGGGCAAGTGTGTGCAGTCTGTTCTTGCCTAAGGCGAAAACTAAATAAAGGACTTTTGAAGTTCTCTGCACTCTTGTCTCATGCACTCTGTGTAATCCTCAGCAGTACTGTGCTTCAGTGGTGCAGTTTGAAATTGGTTTTGTAGAGAAGTGTCGGAGAGGACAGATCAAACAGCGTTGCTGCTATGGTTTAGGATGTGGATCACTGCTTGCTGCACTGCTCAGTGATATCCTTTATAAGACTGATTCTGGCTGGGGAATAAAAATATGCAATAGGGAATTTTATATCTTAATACCATATTGAAGTTTTAATACATGTATTCTGTGAGTGGAACTATACAGTTACACAGCATGATTACATTATTTTAAATATATTTTTCAAAGTACAATTCATTTATTTTATGCGTAAAACAATTTAATGAGGTAATATATGACTGAGTACACCGTTAAAGGAAAGAAAAAGCAAAGGAAGTTAGGTAGGCTTTGTGATTGTTACATTGTGTACTAACCAGGCATGATGTAACACGTTTCCAGCACAATGTGTAGAATCCTTGATACCACTAAAAACATTCGCAGCCAATCAGCCACAAGCATAACGTCAATTCAGATGTGCCTCTTCTTTTTATTTTAAAAAGAAGGTTTTTTTTTTTTTTTTTTTTACTGTTTTATATTTTAAAATTCAGTATATTCCTATAATGACTAATGAATTTTCAGCAGCCATTACTCCAGTCTTCAGTCTCACATTATCCTTCAGAAATCATTCTAATATGCTGATTTGGTGGAAAAAAAAATTATCATCATAAATCTTGAAAACAGGTTTTGCTTCTTAATATTTTTGCGGAATCCATGATACATCTGATGAATAGAAAGGTCAAAAGAACAGCATTTGTTTGATTTTTTTCATGTAAAAGTCTTTACTCTTACTTTTGATCAGTTTAATGCATCCTTTCTGAATAAAAGTGTTAATGACTCCATTACTGACACCAAGTTTTTGAAAGTTAGTATATGAACATATTGTTATTTTTACTCAAACATAATTCTCTTTAATCTAAACTGCCAGTCTACATACTCCTTCACTCTTCCACCACTATAGGGGTGAAATTTGCTGGGTCACCGCTCTGGTCCCTTCAGCTGTTGTAGGGTGTGATCAGCTGTGTCCGGATCTCCCGCGATCAGATAACTTTACAAATAGAGGGGCAAACACACACAGAGCTCCACAGCTGAAACAGAAATAAGCACCCAATGCACAGTGACTGCCAGTGAGAATGAAGGTGCTCCTGTTGACTTCAGTAAATCTTTGCTACAACACTAAGGTTTTACTAAACTCTTTTGTATCAGTGAATGTGGAGCTAGAGCAATGTGAAATTGTTGAGGGCTTAGTACAGTTTACTTGTATGTATGGTATTCAAACTCATTGTAGGCAGCAGAGATATTAGAGAGGGGCCCCCTTAGGACCTATATAGTATAGCCTATTCATTAGAATGAGGCCCGTCCATTACAAAAAATTGTTTCAAAGGCCCTGCTAGGGAAGTATAGTGAACTAATCTAGTACTGGTTAAATAGGTTAAAGGAATCAATAATTAAAATGTATATATTAAATATAGAAAAATATTTTAAAAGAACCAATCTGAGTATTGCAGGTTTTGCTTAAAATAAACATCACTTGCGTTAAACCACAAGCACCTTAACAGGCATGTGTCCTCCTCAGCATCTTAACTAAGTAAAAAAAGAATAGCTCATTTTATCCCTCCATGTGAAGTGGAGAGAAGCTGCATTGCTCATTATTAGGTTATTTTTAGAATGAACGCATTGGTCTCTGGCATGCTTTGTTTGGTCTAATGTGGCTGTGTTAGAGCCGGTACTTGTCTTGTTAATGCACCCTAGCACTCAAAAGTCCTGACTGACTGAGATGGTAAAAGTGTTAGAGCGAGGCACGTGGCAAGGTGGCCTCAATAGTTTATCCCATCAACATCCCAAGGTCTTTCATTTTTTTCAGACTAATGAAAAACTACAGAAACCACTTTATACATATTGTAGCAAATTGAGTGTTGCTTTTTAAAGGGATAGTTCACCCCAAAATTTACTTTCTTTCTTCTGTGGGACACAAAAGAACATCAATTTTTTTTTCCTAAATGTATTTTTAAAGTCAACATTAGACCCCATTGCCATTAAAAATACATTACATTACATCACATACTTTATGATGCTAAATCCATTAAAATAATCTTTATTGATGTACAGAGTCATAGTCTTGTTCATTACATTTTAATTATACTATATTTTAACTTTGGCAGCACAAAGATACTTTAAGCTGAACTTTAACTTTTTACTTTGTGCTCTGGTTGGCGTGAACTTAATATTGCATTTTTGTCTAATGCTTATTTGAATTTGTCAAAAATGACTTGTTATCGAACAATGTAATAGTTAGTGAACCTTCTGTTATAGACCTCTGGTTTTAATCCATGATGGCAGTTCTGTTTCACTTTACCATTATGAGATCTGCCCTCATTTAAATGTTTGTTGGTCGTACTTCCTGCAAACATGCCAGACTAGATGATTCTAACGTTATTTTAGGGTGTGTGAGAAGTTTTGACTGTGACTGACAGCTTGTTGATGTGTCTTCCCACAGCTGAGGCAGCCCCCGGTCAAGCGCCTGCGTCTGAGAGGTGACTGGTCAGACACAGGACCACGTGCTCGGCCTGAGAGCGAGAGGGAGCATGATGGTAAGATGAGAATGCACAGCACGGATGGTGCATATACAGGGGCGAAAAAACACTGAGAGCTCTGTTTACAAACACACTTAATGGGTGACTTCAGATTAATGCACCAGGAATAGATCCACAGATATTTGTTCTTGTACAGTGGGTATAGAAAAGAATCACTCCTTGGAAAAAGGATCACTCTCTCCCAAAAACGACTTGTAAATTCAATCAGGTGTAGCTAATCATCTTCTCAATGGCACACAAAGCCATTTGACTTTCAGCTGTGATCATTTTGATTAGCTCAGCATGAAAAGAGCTTTCATGGAGCATTTCAGTTCTTAGTAGTGCAACTGAAGCAAACAATCAGCTATGGATGGAAAGGCACTTTCAAAAGATCTCCGCGATAAAGTTGTGGACAGGCACAAGTCAGGAGATGGATTCAAAAACATTTCAAAGGCTTATCAATGCCTAGAAGCACAGTGAAGTCTATTATTAAAAAAGTGGAAGGTATTTGGTACAACACAGACCCTCCCTGGATCAGGACTTCACTCCAAACTGGATGAAAGAGCCTGGCGGAAATTAGTCAGAGAGTCTACCAAAAGGCCTACAGCAACTCTGAAGAAGTTGCAGGAATTTATCACAAAGAGTGGTTATTGTGTGTCACAAATTCTCCACAGATGTGGATTGTATGCAAGAAAAAGTTTTTTGCAAGAAAAAATCCACTCCTCAAGAAAGGCCACATGCAGTCACCACTGAGCTTTGCCAAAACACACCTTGAAGATTCTGAGGCATATGAGACTAAAATTGAATCATTTGCCCTCAATACCAAATGATATGTCTGGTGAAAATCCAGTACAGCTCACCATCCAAATAACAGCATTCCTACAGTACAGCATGGAGGGGGTAATGTCCTGTTCTGGGGGTGTGTCTCTGCAGCAGGGACTGGAGCACTTGTCAGGATAGAAGGAAAAATGGATGGAGCAAAACACTGTCAAATTCTTGAGGAAAATCTGCTGCCCTCTGCCAGAAAGTTGTCAATCAGAAGAAGATTTACCTTCCAACATAACAATGACCCAAACACACAGCAAAACTCACCACACAGTGATTGAAGGAGAAGAAGGTTGCAAGGATGCAAAAGTTGCATGGCCTAGTCAGAGCCCAGACTTAAACCCCATGAAAATCTGTGGAGTGACTTGAAGACTGCAGTCCACAAACTGTCACCATCAAATTTAACTGAACTTGAGCAGTTCTGCAAAGAAAAGTCAGCAAATATTGCAAAGTCTAGATGTACAAAGTTAGTAGAGATGGAGAAGTATCCCAACAGACTAAAGGCTGTAATTAAAGCAAAATATGTTTCAACAAAATACTGACACGAGGGGATGGTCCTTTTTCCAACTCAGTGATTCTGTTTTTTTATTTTTATTTTTATTCTGAAATGTTGGTTTTATTTTTTCTCAAAAAGCTGGATAGAACAACTGTGTCCGTCTTCATTTCAGGCTGCAAAGCAACAAAATGTGATTATTTTAAAGGGGGTGATTATTTTCTATAACCACTGTACATGTCCCAATCACTGATTTAATTGATGTAACATTTTCCAGATGTTGAGGCAAACATTAATTTTGCCCAAAGAGGGTTGGGGATTTGAGCACAGTATTACATTTCTTCATGTACCTCATGCTGCACCATGTTTAATACCTACAGTATGAACTCCATGCTCAGGGCATTTTGGGGTGCTTTGTAATAACATGATGCTGTAAATGTCACCGCTGTAATGACCAAAATTAAAAAAATATCATTATAATAGATTATTTGGGTAAAACCAAATATTGTATTCAATTGTATAACTTTTTATAACTGAAAAGTCTAACCTGCCCTGGACTGTTTAATACCTATAAGCTCCATACTTAAGGCTTTATGTAGTACTTAGTAAAACACTAAATCAATTATACCACTGTAATCACCAAAAACATAGTATATTTAAAAAATTCATTATAATAGTTTATTTCAAAGTATCATCGCTTTTACAAAATTTTTAAATATATCAAAATATATTTATTTATTTACTTACTTTTTATTTCTATTTATTTTATTTTATTTATGGCATTTTGGACTGACAAATATTGTATAAAGCAGCATATTTTTATATGATAAGCAGCATTTCATGGTAAATACAAAATATTCAAATTTTATTTTATTTATCAGCACTTACAGCCACACCTGTCTGTAAGACTTAAAAACTGTAAACTGTAAAAAAAAAAGTTAAAGCATCAAGGCATTGTCTACCATAGTTGTTTACCACATCTCGTTTGCACATCCACTTCATCTCCAGCTGTCTCTGTGAACAGAACTGTTGTCCACTCTGGCATTAACCTCCATGTTTTTAACAATCTGAGGCCCACAGTCTCTAGTGTCTCTCAATACATCTTTAATCTCCCTCAATATCTCCAACTATGTATATCAACAACTTAGTCTGTCTAAGAGGAGCTTATTAGCTTTTCACAGGGATTTAGTCCAAAGACTGCTTCACTTCGCTACTTCTTGGCTTATTGCAGCTTGCTCTTGATGTAAACAGCAGGCTTCCAGTGGAAAAGATTTGAGGTTCTGGTCTGGTTTGATATTGATTATGAAGAAGTTTGTTGTCTTTGCAGGAGAGCAGAGTCCAAATGTATCCCTCATGCAGAGGATGTCGGACATGTTGTCACGCTGGTTCGAGGAGGCCAGTGAGGCCCAGAGCAGCAGAGCACATCCTCAAACTCGACCCAGAGGTAAAACAGCACAGGTTTTAGAATTACAACTTCACTTCCTACAATAAAGCAGCTCTCCATTGAGTTCCTGTTTTGACTTGCGTCTGACTTGATGTGGAAATATTCTCTGGTAGAATTCTTCTGTTCAGTCTGTCAAAGAAGGCAGAGCCTCAGAGCACCTATCTACTGTATTATGTTATGATATAATAATCTTCATGGACCAATGGTAGTTTGAATGTGTTAATAAACTCTCCTGGAAAGTTTGCTTTGGCAAGCCATTTTGAATTCCAAACAAACTTAGTTTGGACCTGATTTTGTTTTGAAATGACATCACACCAGATCATTCTTCTATTTAGCTTGAAGTTTATCAGGCCCTTAAAAGCTCTTCCATATGACTTACATTGGCATTGCACAATGTATAGAACTCTATGGAGGCATTTTCAACTTTGATCCTATTTGCCAAAAACATCAGCCATTGAACGATGCATCAAAGCATGTGTCACATGAAAGGATATAAATTCTCTTATTAAATGTTCTCTACTTTAAAAAGAAGAAAAAAACTACACAAAATCTAAACTTACTCTTAAAAGTATGCTCAAGGTTTGATGATTTGACTCCAGGTACAGCAGCTCGAGCAGAAGGGACATCTGCGACCTCAGAAACACACACTCAGGCACAGGAGCCCACTGAGGTCTCAGCTGAAGGAGCGATGGTGGTGGAGACACCCTCCTCTGATCCTCCGACTACACCTGCAGCTTCTCCTGCATCTGCAGAGCCTCTTCCCAAGTCTATCTCCTCCTCATCCTCAGGCTCTTCCTCCACTGTGACAGCCCCTGCCCGCTCCAGCTCATCCTCCATGGAAAGCGCTGCCTCCTCCTCTTTCCTCTCCTCCCCAGACACAGAGCAGAGGAGCCAGGATGAAGTTACGCCCACTCCATCGGCCACGCCCACTCCTTCAGCCACACCCACCCCATCCAGAGAGGCAGCTTTATCTGGTAAGTCTGTCACAATTGGCATAACACTGAAGAGTGTATTCATTTTTAATATAAAGCAATGGCCATGTTTACATGCACATAATGTTCCATTTAAATATAAAATATTATATTTAAGCTTTTATTTAAAAAAATTGATATTTACATGCTTCACAGCTATTAAAAAGTGTTTGTGTCCTCTTGTACACTACTGTTCAAAAGTTTGAGGTCAGTAAGAGTTTGATTAAAAGAAATTAATACTTTGTGACAGTGAAGACATTTGTAATATAACAAAGGTTTCTATTTCAAATAAATGCTGTTTTGAACAGAATCTTGAAAAATTTGTATCTGTTTCAATATTAAACAGCACAATATTTTCAACAATAATAAGACAGTAATAATAAGAAAGATTTCCTGATCACCAAATCAGCATATTAAAATGATTTCTGAAGGATCATGTGACACTGAAGACTGGAGTAATGATGCTGATAATTCAGTTTTGCCAACACAAGAATGAATTACATTTAAAAAATATATATTTAAATATAAAACAGTTATTACATTTTAAGTCATATTTTACAATGTTATTGTTTTTACGAATTTTTTGATCAAATAAATGCAGCCATTGTTAGATTGTAAAAGTACCAAAGTATTGGCTTAATTCAGACCGTATGATCATTTCCAATAATAATCAAAATTCTCTTGTGCATGTAAATACAGTCATTGTATCTCTGCTTCATAAAGACGATGTGCTTATAATGAACAAATTCATCTCATTCCATTTACATAATAGGTCCATTTACCATGTCTGCTATACATCTTTCAATCATCCAACTCAATGCACTTTCTTTTTTTAAGACCTATGTTTTGACTGATTTGTTGTCCTCAGGTGGGGTTATTTTTTGAGCAGTGTGTGCCATTAGGGCCTGCATCACAAATCAAACAAACAGAAGCAGGATGCAACATGTAGTGTCTTTTGTCTTTTTTTTTTATATAATGATAAATCCCTCCTTTTTTGCTCATCGTGCCATTGCAGGCATTTTTATGTGTGTGTTTCTCTTCATGCCCATAGAACATGTGTGGACGTGTGAGTGTAATGCACTCTTTTTTTATTTTTTGCGACGGGTGATGAAACCCTGCAGTGTTGTCTGACATCTCTCAGCATACAGCTTCAATCTTTAATTTGCTCTTTTACCCAGCATTCCTCCTTACCTCTGATTTGCCTCTCTTCTTTTTCCCCATCCCATCAACTTTCCCATCCTGCTCTTCTCTCTCCCTCTGACCCCACACTGTCAGAATATGGTCCTCGCAGGCTGCCGGTAAGTTTAGTGTGTAGACGTTTGCAGAGACTGCTTCTTTTGTCCGACCCCCCTGGACAGGGCAGACGCTCAGTCCCTTCTGTACCTGCGACCTCCAGCCCAGAGAGCTCAGCCCAACAGACTGCTGCTTCTGCTGATGCGTCCCCCCCTGCAGGTTACCATCTCCTCCCAGCATTGCATCCCCGCTCTCCTTTAACATCCTGACCCCTCCGGCTGCCTGTTTCATGGCTGTTCTGGTTTGCTGCTGCACCTCTGTCTAATGGAGAGAGTTCCTCTTCCTCCCCTCTGACACACAGACACGCACACATCTAAGTGCTGGTCATTCACACTCACATTCACCAACAGCAGAGCTCTGTTCCAAAACTTAGGGAGCTGTGACATTTTTAGACATCAGATAAACACCTGACACAAACGCTACCCAAAATCTTACGATCACAAATATTCAGAGTCACAATGACCATAAATATTCAGGGGGACACATCTTTCCCAGTTTTGCTTTCCCATTTTTTTCAGGGTTCTCTGATGAATAGAAATTTCAAAAGAACAGCATTTATTTGAAATACAATTTCAGACAAGCTACGCAATATCGCGTTCATTATCGCAGATGTATCGCCTTCGATAATGAACACGATATTGCGTAGCTTGTCAGTGATCTACGGCTCTGTCTATTAAATGCCGGTCCATTTGAAAGCAGGTGATGGCGATTTAGCGCTAATCAGGGAACCAGATTTACTGACTAGATGCGCATGATTATATCATTAGATATATCGCCCAGCCCTAATCCACGTTAATCTTTTCATACCTTCTCTTGCTCTTCTTCCCTTTGCAATGTTCAACAAAATACTTCTTAATGCTGTCAGTAGGTGTGATGTGTTTAGTTATTGTAGACACATAATGAAATGGTTAGAGGCAAACTGAACATATTTGTTGTCTATGAAGCCAGGCAATTCAGGAAAAGTTGATTTTATTCGATAACCCTACTGTGTGCAATGTTCAGTTGTTCAGTACATCTTATTTTTGTTTCAGATTCTCCCTCATCTGTGGTAAACAAACAGCTTGGATCCATGACTCTGGATGAGGAGCAGGGTGCGTCCTTCCCTCTTTTTTCCTCTCCTTTTCCTCTTGTCTTTCACTCCCTTGTGTCTGAGCTCTGTGCATTTCTGATTGAAGTGGCTCCTGTCCTAAGTCATCTTAAGAAGACTCTGCAGATGTGCCTCTCCTTAAACGGAGAAACTTAAGAAAGATACAGAGGCTTTCTATGAATCATTTTCAGTCAATGGACATACTTTTTCTCCCCTTCTGTGGGGCCAAGTTCATATAAAGCTCATCTTTCAAATAATGTCTTGTATGCAGGGACACATTTTTTTTCCTTCTCAGTCTCTACATAATGAGTTCAGCCCCCACAAGACTGATGTGGGCTTGTAACATCAGAATTTAGCTTAAAGGGGTCATAAAATGTAATTTATTCCTGTAATCGCAAAGCTGAATTTTCAGCAGCCAGCGGTCTTCAGTGTCACATGATCCTTTAGAAATCAATGTAATATGAATTTTTTCCCACCTTTTTTGTTTCTTTTTGGTCACAGTTTAGTTTGGGGACCAATTCTTGTTATTAACTAACTGTTAACTACAACTGTTTCCTCAATAAACTCCTAAATTGATGCTTATTAATAGTTGGTAAGGTAATTGTTAAGTTTAGGTATGTGGTAGGTTTAAGGGATCTAAAATATGGTCATGTAAAAAAAAGGCATTAATATGTGCCAATATGCTAGTAATAAACATGCTAATATTTCTCAGTGAAATCTGAGCATCTGAAGCTTAGTATGAACTAGAGGTCAGTACTTGGCATGATATTCACATGCTAATATTTCAGAAAAGCTGCTTCTGTGATTAACTGTAGTTGTAACAAATGTAATGTTCCTAAGGAAAGCACTCCCACATGTTTCCTCTGTCTTCCTTCCAGGAGGTGCAGAAGCAGCAGGACATGTAATCAGTGATCAAAGTACAGGTGTCAGTGAAGCTTCCCCAAACACTACAGAAACTCTGAAATCCACATCAGTGCCTTCACTTGGCACCAGCCCTGGATACAGCAGCGGGAGCGGCAGCACTCCTCCAGGGCCTGGGCGGACTGGCACGGCAGAACCGGTCCTTAGTCTGCACTACAGCACTGAAGGCACCACCACTAGCACCATCAAACTGGATTTCACGGATGAATGGTGAGTGACCAGAGAATCAGTCTTGACCTCAGCACGCAAATCACCCCCACAAGGCTCTAAAGAGCATTACTATTAAATGCCTAGTTTATATATATAAAAAAGTGTACCACAAAATAATGCAATGAAATACCTTTCTGTTGCGTTGTTTAAACAACAAGCATACAGTACAACTAGTGTGATCCAATTCACAAGCAAATGACTCTGAAGAACTGGTTCTTTTAATGAATCACTCATAAAGGCTCACAAATTCACAAGATATTATTTAAAACCTGAAATTACTTTTTACTGGACCACACATTACTTTCAGTCGTGTTCAACTCAAAATGAAGTTTTCATTTACGTAAGGTCCTGCATTTGAAGTGTAAATTTTTTCATGCTTTCATTGAGAATTAAAGCATGTTGTCAACTAAAACTAACATTTTGAAAAAACATTTTTGTTAAATTAAAGTTGAAATAAAACAAATATTAGTTGAAATTAGTAAACTAATTAGTAAAATCAGTTTAAGTATTAAGTATTAAAATAGCAAAAACTGAAAAATAAACCTAACTGGAAATATTGTTAATTTTACATTTAACTACTTAAATTAATTTGCATTAACTGATATAAAGCTGAAATAAAATAAAAATAAATACGAGTTGAAAAAAAAAAAAAAAAAATTGGCAAATTAAAAAAAAAGCTAAAAAATAAAAAAACAAAATGACTAAAAAAAAAAAAAAAAGCACATAAAAAAATGACTAAAAATAAAACTAAAATTAAACTAATATATGTTATGTTATGCTATTATTATTATTATAATATAGTAATACATCATTATAATTATAATTCAAAATATTAATAAATACTATAATAGTATATAAATAATACATGGACAAGTACATATTCTCAAGTCAGATGTCAATTTTATGTATATAAAAACAAGTTATGAAACCAGTTCACAAAGACCCATTCCTTTGAAATGCAAATGTTTAACTGAAATTCTCTATGGCTTCCTCCTTTAGTTAATTGTGAGTATATTATTTTCTAGAATGGCATTTTTTGTAAGAACAAATCACAACCTTTATTTTTCGACTGTGCACAGGAGCAGTCCAACGTCTGGTGCCAAAGGCAGGAGTGGAAGACATAAGCCTGGGGAGGTGGGTGAGAGCCAGACCAGAGCGGAGCCCACAGGACAAACCTCAGAGCAAAGTGAGTCGACAACCACATGCCCATTGCTACAGAAGTTGTGTAGGTTGTGTGGCCTATTTTGGAGGTTATCTTAACTTTTCGCCCTCATAACCAGGTTCAAGCTCACCCTCAGAGAGTCAACCCACACCCGATGGGGGCCAAACTGCAGACAGTGGCACAGAAAAGACCTCCATCAGCTCTCAAAACAGAACACCACTGGCGGCACCACGAGAGGGCCTGTCTACTGAAGACACGGCTCGTCCCAGCGCTCCTTCAGAGGAGCTCCAGGCTGCTGGTTCAGGGGAGTTGAGTGAGCGGTGCAGGAGGAGCGAGACCTCAGGGATGGGTGGTCAGGGTTCGACTCAGTCATCCCGCAATCCGGACACTGATGACAGTGACGACGACCCCATCCTTATCCCTTCAGCCAGGTACAGAGGAGGGCCAGGACAGAGGTATGGACTCTCGTCATGTCAAGATGTTTAATGATGCAAATCATCAGGATGTGTAGGCAAATGTTACGACAGATGGGAAGTCCCATAAAACATGAGCATGTTTGTTAAACAGTGTTTATCCTTTGGACAGTCATAAGTAAAATGCTACTCTTCTCATTATATTTAATTACAGAGGATCATCTGTAGGTGATAGGATGATAAGGTACTGTAATGTTTCTGAGATGGCCACTAATATAATTTAATTGCAAGGGGTGCAGATTTGATTTACTTTTCATTAACTTGGTATTGGCTTGGTAACTTGGCTGTGTAAAATATGTTATTAGCTATATAATGTATTTAATTAAGTAGTTCCTGTTAACTTCACAACCTGAGAGTGCACAAAATGTTTGCATAATGATCCTTTTGTTAGTTACTAACCAAGCAAATTACCACCAGCATGCTCTAATGGTGAGCATGATTGCAGCCAAAAAGGTAATACTTCTTAATTGGACATCTTCACAAGCCCCTTGTTTCAATAGATGGCTAAATGAGATGCTCTGTATTATTAAAATGAAACGGTTATGTTTTAGTAAGCTTAGCTCACCAAAAAGATTTGAAGCCACATGGGGACTTCTCTTAGACCACTTGGAAGAAATCTAATGATTCCGTAACCCCATTTCTTTCTTGTTTTCCTCTACTTTGAAAAATTATCTGGTTTATAAAAATATAGTTTTTTTTTTTGTTGTTGTTGTTTTATGTTTATGTTCAATATTTTCAATAATTGCTCTTTCTGAGGCAGTTCAGCTGTTATTTATTTATGAAATATATATATATATATATAAAAAATTATATGAATTTATGCACATAAAAGTTAATGCTTGATAGGTGAAGCAGCATGTAGATTTTCTGCAAAAAATACATTCATATCAAATATTGTCTCTCACACAATGCTGTAAGACATTGTAAAACTGTTTAAACTTGTGGAAATCTGACCATCCCTGACAAATATAGTGTTGAGCTGCTGTTTTAAAGTTGATTTTTTATAAGCATTATTCTGCATGCTCCACTTTTCATAGACGCTCTGCCGCAGCTCGGATCCAGGAGTTGTTCCGCAGGAGAAAAGAACGGCGAGAGATGGAAGAGAGTGAAACTCAGAATATCAGGAGACCCTCTATCAAGATGGTGTACAAGGGCCACCGCAACTCCAGGACCATGGTAGGCTGACAGTTTATTGTAGACAAAAAGCAGCTTTCTGTTACTTCTTATTAGTTCTAGTCATGTTTTGTAAAGAACCATACACAGACATTACATTAGCCTTCACTGACCTGGTTGTACATGTAGATTAAGGAGTCGTGTTTCTGGGGGAATAACTTTGTGATGAGTGGCTCGGATTGTGGCCATATCTTCATCTGGGACAGACACACGGGAGAGCACCTGATGCTGCTGGAGGCCGACAACCATGTGGTCAACTGCCTGCAGCCTCACCCTTATGACCCCAGTGAGCAAAACATACCTAAAAACAATAGACAGAGAACCAATAAAGAATTTGTTTTATATTATCACATCATTTGGTCTTTTTTTTTGTGTGCAGTTCTTGCTTCATCTGGAATTGACTATGACATCAAGCTGTGGTCTCCTTTAGAACAGTCAGCGTCATTTAACAGAGTTCTTGCCGAAGAGGTATGGACAATGTTTTCTGTTTGATTTTGTGAATAAAGTTCTGTTTTGATCTTTTAGACTTTAAAATATGTATTTAAAATGCATGTGCTAACACAGACCTGTTGTTTGTTTTGAGATGTAATTAAAATCCCCAGTAGAGGGCACTAGAGCTCTAAGTACTGTTTTTACATCCATATTTTATATATATAAATGAT
This sequence comes from Cyprinus carpio, assembly GCF_018340385.1. Classification (NCBI taxonomy): domain Eukaryota; kingdom Metazoa; phylum Chordata; class Actinopteri; order Cypriniformes; family Cyprinidae; genus Cyprinus; species Cyprinus carpio. The sequence continues at coordinate 19,563,765 of NC_056580.1, read as the reverse complement.
ACATTGTATATATATATATATATATATATATATATATATATATATATATATATATATATATATATATATATATATATAAAATAGAGGCATTTTAAGGCAGTTGTATTGGTGTCCAAACCGTAGCTAGGAGTAAGTGTCCATTTATTATATATATATTATATATATATATATATATATATATATATATATATAATAAATAAATAAATAAATAAATAAATAAATAAATAAATAAATAGTTAGCAAACTTGTGGATTTAATTTCCTGATTTGTTTGTGTTGTAGGTGATTGCTCGTAATGAGTTAATGCTGGAAGAGACGAGGAACACCATCACTGTTCCTGCTTCCTTCATGCTCAGAATGCTGGCATCATTAAATCACATCAGAACAGGTGAACTTCTTTATTTTCTTCCTTTAACTCACTGACTGTATACATACAATGAGATCCATAAGTCTCAAGCCCACATTGAAAACTTGCCTTTTTTACTTAAAGCTGGAAAAAAATAATTAAAAAATCAATTAAAAAAAATTTAACAAAGCAAGTTAATGACCAAATGAGCAATAAATATTTAAGATTCTGAACAATTTGTATATAATTGATCAAATATGTAAACTACCTTTCAAACGTTTGGGGTTGGTATGACTTTTTTTAAAAAGAGGGCAGTTGTGAAGAAGGCAGAAGTGCTGTTGTCATTAAAGCAAAAGACACCAAATACTAAGAAATTTGGTCTAATTATCTCTAAAGATAATTTGAGAAGAATCAAATCTCATTTATCAATGATATTTACAGTGCCTTTTTTAACTGACCAGCGTTTAGCACTGGATACTTACTCCAGCTTTTGTTTTACCACCTTGAGCAGGTGTCTACATGAGTGATCTTTCTTCTTCTTTCCTTCTGTTATTCTCAGACCGCGTGGAGGGTGATCGTTCAGAAGGCTCTGGACAAGAGAACGAGGATGAACAGTAGCCCTCCTGCTACAAGTGAATTTTTTTTTTTTTTTGCTACAGTGCACTTGAGCATTTGAGATTTGTACAAGTTACAAAATAGAGTATTTCCTTATTAGTTCAGTTTTTGGCATTATTATTTTTTAATGAGACTTTTCTTACTTATTACTCTATATGAGAGTAAACTGCATCTGGGGAGTTCAAGCAAACAAGATATGTAAGAAATCGAAAGATGGGACTAGACAGCTGGTGCTTGAGAGTATTTAAGTGCAATATTCATTTATTGAATCAAACGGCTGAGCTTTGAGCGGTGTTAAGTGTGAAATCTTATTGTAGCCTCAAATGAAGCACTGGGATGTTTGTATACCAGGAATTATGCATGTCAAACACGAGTTTGCTAAAAACATGTTCTCTTAGTCTTTACCAATGTTGTGTATAAAAATGGCTTTTTTTTGTCATTACTAAATCTTGCGTTGCACAGGGATCTTCTGCCTGACCCCAATTTACAGGTACTACTTGCAATATCTCATTATCCAAAACAGCCATTATACATTGTTACACTGCAGAATGTTTGTAATAGTTTATTAAAATGAGAACTGTTTTTGACTTTTGACGTCTATACATAAAACCCACTGCTGTCTAGCCAAATGGTTCTAGCGTAAGTTGGCAGGTCGTGTTTCTCTCTCCTAACAGCACAGATGGCCTTTCGTTGTGGCAGCTGTTAGCTTGAGCAATCTGCTAAGTGACTAGTGATCGCTGGGAAATGCTAAGATGAAATATCTCCTCATCTTTTAGCATGCCATTCTATGCTAAACTCATTCAGCACTGTTAAAGACGGCAAGCCATCTTTTTAAATGTTTGTCCAGATTTTCAGATTAAGTTCCGTTTCCTTTTCAAACCATGTACCAGAGGACCGTTTAAACATTAAATGTGTTGTTATTCAAACAAAACATGACTGAAAGTTTGAGTACCCATAAAAAATTTAATAACAGTACCAAAAAAAAAAAAAGGCTTTATGTTTTGTGGTTTGCAAACAAATAATGCAGCCATTGACAAAGAAGACCGTTAATATCGGTATATAACAGACTGGCATAATGCAAAAAAAAAAAAAAAAAAAGAAGATTCCACAGGAATGATTAATCCTTACGGGGTACATTTTCAGAGTATACTAACCAAAACAGTAACAACAAAAACACAGATGTGTGACGTCACTGATCAAATGTAACAAAATCTTCAAGTGCAATTGTACCAATGACTTCAGTAATGGCACTGCAGATGCTTTCTCGCACAATTACATTCAGTCAAAACATTTTAATCAGATTTTCCACAAAAAAACTATGGATAAAACAGAAATTTTAAGGGTATTCTACCTTTTTATGCCTAGTATCTCTCTCTCTTTACATGATTTTCTGATGTTAATTCAATTCCATGAAAATATTTTATAATGCGTAAGGGCCAGAAAGGTTTTTTTCTTTGAACCTTGTGGTACTGACAATAATTTAATATATTAATAGGCCTGTACTTAAAACGGTGGAGAGGAGCTCTAGGATAACCATTCTTACAGTCAGTATGTATAAAACAGGGTGGTTACAGTTTCCTTATAAGAAAAGAGTAAACATAAGACACACGGTACCCAACACAGGCGAAATATCTGAAAAATATACGAGGGCTGTTCATGACTTTACAATAACTTTTATGTTACAAAACATAACTTATTCTGATGAGTGACAGTAGGGCTTCTAGTACCTGATGCATTGCAGGTACAGCCATCATTGTAGGTCTTTGGTCTCTCCAAGGCAAGTAGCAGCAGTTGCTAGCTAAAATAATCCAAGTTATGTTCTTTACCTGGTATGCAAATTACACATGAATCACTGTATATCTGTAAACATTTACCTTATGTGTTCATTTAATGTTCTGTACCTTTAAAAGCTGAAGATTACACAATCTGGTCCATTTACTGAGTCAAAGAACTACATGGAAGTGTCACCTATTTTTTCCTTAAGCTCTTCGTCGTCATCATCATCATCAACTATTCCTTCATCGATGCTTTCCATCCTGGGTCTCTGTCCATCCAAGTAACGGGGAGCTCTCTGTGTGTTTTGCACTATGAACAGACTTGTTGGAATTTGAGTCCATTCCCCAAAGAGTTGAAGCTTGGCATCGTTCTCTATAGCCTTAGCAAGAGAGGATGCAAAGCTGTCCAAAGACTTATGGATGTCTGCTGTCACTTGGACTACTGAGGGGTCACCTTGAGGGAAAAGAAACAGTAAAACATTAAAATATTTTATCATATCTTAAAATAGAAAACATGTATTTTAAATTGTAGCAATACACAAAATTGTTTTTACTGTATTTAAAATGTAAAATAAAAATTCTTCTCGACCCCAAACCTTTGTTTAGTTGTGTACTTCTATTAAACCTAATAATATTGGAACCATTAAATTTCTTTAAAGCCACTTTCTATTTGCTTGGTTTTGTACTGGTGACAACTAACAGACATTTTTGTATTAGTCAGATGTAAAATAAGAACATGTTAGATACCGTTAGGAATATGATCCATTTGGTCTTCGAATGTGACAGAACTTCTTCTCTTATCGGTAGCACAGTGGGCAGAGTGGGAGGGCTCTGAGGTGTAGCTGTCCAACAGCATGACGTCTGTAGCTAGAGGGTAAATCACAGCAGGCATCTTTCAATCAAATATCAGTTTTAACACTGCTCAACACCACCCACCCACACCAGTCTGGACACTGTGGGAGAGCCGCTGAGCAGTGCCTGCCGTCTGTCTGTTCTGCGATACTCATGGGCTCTGGGTTTCCTCAAATGGCACACCCTGATAACAACAGTCTGCAAGCCAATACACCACCTCTGCTGACTGCTAAGAGCTGTGGGGGTTGATTCTGTTTGGTTTGCTTGTACTTAAAGAAGTAAGGATGTAGCAATATTTAAATCATGGCCTATACTGATAAACAATTATATTAAAATTCTATTTAAATTAATCGATGTAAATCAAAACACTAAAAACTAAAATCTGTCATTTTAAACACTACACGTGAATTTAGTCATCACAACATTATAATGTACACTTTGAGGTTTTGAGGTTTGCTAAAAAATTACATTTAAATGTAACTAAATTACTAGGGTTTTTAGAGAATATCTTGGGTAGACATTAGATGATGGCAAATTTAAATGTAAAAATAGAGGAAACGAGCATGCACAATAAATATCCAATAACAGCTAATAATGATAAATAAATCTCCAATATCATTCAATATGGTACTAGTATATTATTGTGCATCCCTGCAAAAAAAAAAAAAAAAAAAAATATATATATATATATATATATATAATTATTACAAGACCAAAAATTCCTTTAAAGGCATAGTTTACTCAAATTATAAACTGCCTCCATTTACTCAACGTCACCCAAATTAATTTTAATATTTTTCAAGGAAAAGTAAAAAGGAGATTTTTATTTAGATAAAATGTTTGTGCGCCTCTCTTCTATACAACAAAACTTACTGGCAACAGATGATGTTGATATCCCAAAAAAAAAAAAGGAAAAAGAACCGTTAATGTATCATAGTACTTTTTTACTGCTCATTCATTATACGAGTCTTCTAAAGCCATTTGATTTTGTGTAAGAAACAGACTTAAGTTATTGAAATTGTTATTCACAGAACCTTCCAGTTTGTTATAGCTCTCAAATATGATTCAGTTTCCATATATTCAAACTGGGGCAAGGTCAGTAATATCAAACAGTATTTGTTGTATGACTTCTAGCTGAATGCAATCATCGGTTTATGCAGAAGTGAGAATGAGATTCAAAAACTACAACGAAAAAGAAGATTTTCAGTGTATATCGACATGAGTTTCGGCCTGTTACTCACACGAAATGTATCTAGTACCAATCAATTGTCCCAATTTATTTTAATTGTATGAGAAAGAGCACCCAAGACATTCTGCTAACATACCTCCTTTTTGTTCCATAGAAGAAAGTCATTAAATGATGATGACAGAACATTCATTTTAGGATGAATTATTCCTTTAAATAGTTTTTGACCAATGTGTGATAAACAGCAGAAGGTCTACCTGAGTCCTGGGTGTAGCTGAAGCCAGTGTCTCCAGTGCTGCTGCCACGGCCCAGGAGCTGCCCACCACCCACGAACATGGCCGTCAGGTGAGGAGACATTCCCAAATCTGTTAAACAAAAAAGACTCAGACTTCTCATCCAAACATTAGGTTATGAAGAATCCCAGGATGCAAATAACAGCAGCAGTAGACTTACCCGTTATCCGGTTAGAGATGCTAAAGAGACGAGAGGTCCGGTGCCGTATAACAAAAGACTCTCTGTAGTAGCGGTCGCCAAAGCACATGCCCAACAACTCCTTACGTACTGTCTTGTTCCACAGCCCATAAATAAGTGGATGACACACAGCACTGGTGAAGGACAGCCAGGAGACCAGTGTCTCCATCTGTGAAGGAACACTGTCTTTACCCCACAGTGCTTCAGTGCTGATAACTACCACATATGGACCCCAAGTGGTCAGAAACGTCCCCAGCACAACCAGAATGGTGATGAAGGCCTTGCAATGGC